>NC_068996.1:22001517-22002310 GCF_001194135.2 Octopus bimaculoides | reverse complement strand
ACACACACACACACACACACACACACACACACACACAAGATAGAGGTAATATCGTGGTCTGTTTGTGGTATTTTATTATAAGTAATTAAATATAGGCATCGTGAATTAGGGGTTTAAGAAAGTCATTGACCCTTAACGAAGACGAAAGAATCGGAAAGGGAAGAAAAGAGCATAGTGGTGATAGTGGTCACCTGTTTAGGCATTACTCTTTCATGAAACATGTGCGTGTATACACACACACACACACACATGGATTTGTGTGTATAATACATACATACATACATACATAAATACACACACACACACACACACATATATATATATATAT
This sequence comes from Octopus bimaculoides, assembly GCF_001194135.2. Classification (NCBI taxonomy): domain Eukaryota; kingdom Metazoa; phylum Mollusca; class Cephalopoda; order Octopoda; family Octopodidae; genus Octopus; species Octopus bimaculoides. The sequence goes on along the minus strand of NC_068996.1, from coordinate 22,001,982 downwards.
ATATATACACGAATACACACATGTGTATGTTTATAAATATATATATATATACATACACGAATACACATATGTGTATGTATATGCACACATGTGTATGGTTACACATACGCGTATATATATGCTTTTGCAAACGTGTGTATGTATATATGCATATGTATATATATATATATATATATATATATATAGGCATATATACGTACATATATGTACATACTGATATATATATATATGTATATATTATTTTGCTTAAAAGAGTTCCAACACTGTCTGTTTTTTATGTTTTATTTATATTCCTGCAGAACTAATGTGGGGTATAGAATATGGAATATACAATATATAATATGATATACAATATACAATATAAAATAAAATAAAATAAAAATGGATGGCACCATGAAAGAAAGTATTGAATGTAGATGAAATAGTGAGTGTTCAATATAAAGCATCAAATATATAAATATATAA
>NC_068996.1:21997095-21999194 GCF_001194135.2 Octopus bimaculoides | reverse complement strand
ATAAACAAAAACAAAAAATGGAACAAGAACGTAACAGGCGACAACAAAACATCCGGACAGTTAGACGATACAAAAAGGGAGAGGAAAAAACAAGGATGGGTCATTCGGAGCTTCTATCTTCAGTCGAGTTCCAGATCGTAGTTGCAGTTTTGGCCGGTTACACTCGAGACTGCTCCAATCTGGCCGGCCCCAAGAAAATCTAAGCTAAGAGCACTAGATTCTTTGGAAGAAAGCAAGCGAATGTATACGAAAACAGGGATGAAAAAAAAAAGCGGAGAAATGGTAGACAATTACAAATACAAACAACAGGACATTAACAACAGGTGTCTTTTGACTAAGAACGAATTAAATTAAGCTGGCGTGTGTGGATGTGAATCCTCACGGCAGGAACATAAGAGATGAAAGTCATGGGAAGGAATATAAGAGATGCTACACGGTTCGTAGTCGAACCAAGAAAGAAAGATCAGACATGGCGGAACACCGGTCACCTGGAAGTAGAGGAGATAAAGAAAAGAAAGGGGCAGAGTGAAGTAAAGGAGGAGGGAAAGTGATGAGAATGAAGGGAAGGCCGAGAAATGTGGTGGATATTAGAGAAAATAGAGACAGGTGAGAGAACAACAATCTATATTAATTTGACGCCCAAGTAAAATGGAAGAGTCTTCGACGTTTCGAACCTACGCTTCTCCACCGAAAGGAATGAAAAAACAAAAACAATGGACAAAGGAAAAAAACCGAGAGCAAAAATACAAAAAAAAAAACGTGTTAAGATTAACAGGAAGGAATTGGTTGGTGGTAATGGGAAACAATAGTAATCCGGCTTAAGTGTGTGCGCGCAAACGTGTATGTGTATATGTGTATGGGTGAGCGCGTGTATGTATGTGTAGGCGAGCATGTGTGTGAGTATGAAGATTATAAGAGCGTGTATGTATTGGAGTTTGCGTGTGAGTGTATGTGTGGGAGTAAACAAGTACGTGCGCGTGTGTAGAGCGATGTGGGTTTGTGTGCTCTGTGTATTAATGTGTGCACATGTGTGGGTGTGTGTACATGTGTGAGAGTGTGTGAAGTTGTCTAACATATGTATGTGTGCGACTATTGGGTGTGTACACGCGTGTGCACGTGTGTACAAACGTATGTGTGCAGCAGCTAATGTGTGCGTGTGTATACGTTGTGCGTGTGTATACGTTGTGCATGTGTATACGTTGTGCGTGTAGTGTGTGCGTGCGCATGTGCTCTTGTGTCACTTTTCAGATGTGTGTATGCGTGTGTGTGCTTGTGCATAAAGTATGAGTGTACCAATGTTGTGTGTGTGTGTGTGTATTATGTTTGTTTATGCGTGAAATTTGTGTATGTTTATGTGTATGTATGCGAGCGTGTGTACGTGTTCTTGTTATCAGTTAGTGTATGTATATGGGGCTGTTTGATACCTTGTGTGTGTATGGAGTTGATACGTGTGTAATATTCTGCATTGTACATATGTATATGTGTGTAAAGGCGCTTGTATGTGTGTGTAAGGCGATCTGACGAATGTGTGTGTGGTATGGGAGATGCATGTGGGTCGACCTGGATGGAGGTGCGAGGCGGAATAGAGATGATGGGAGGTAGGGGTTGGGAGGTGTTAGGGTTTGATGTCTAGGAAGTGGGAAGAAGTGTGTATGCATGTGTGTGTGTGTGTGTATGTGTTATAGTAGCATAATGGTGTGAGTATTATAGTGTAGAGAAGGCGTGTGAGGGTGGAAAAGGAGTGGCAGTGGATAGTGAGAGGAATTTGATGTGTGTAAATGTTTGTGGAGATGGTCTTAGATGAAGTGAGGTGATGAATTAAGACCATGAAGAACCGAGGTATGAAGAGAAAAAATAATTTCCTGATTTCGACGGAGGCGGGGCCCCGGGTGGTCTGTGGGCAAGACCAAGTCTGAACACAGACATATGTTGTAGTGAGTAACCGATCGGGCGGAAGAGATGCAAGACCGGGATGTCGTTGATGAGTCTGATGTACCGGAGATGTTCGGCAAACTGGGCGGCTGAACGTCGGCCAGTTTGACCAATGTACAGGGAATGAGAGAGAGAGAGAGAGAAAGAGAGATAGAGAGAGAGAGAGA
>NC_068996.1:21989348-21990310 GCF_001194135.2 Octopus bimaculoides | reverse complement strand
TATATATATATATATATATATACGATTATACGATGCACTCTTTTGTGTATGCTTGGTAAATGCGCATGGCTTTCAACCTGGAGTTGTTGTAGAAGACATTTGTCGAAGGTGCAACGTAGTGGGACTAAATCCGAAAGCATTCCTGAGGCACGACTGACTCATTCAAGAATTGTTATCGCAGCCATGTCACCAGCTTCAAGGAAAACAATAAGAGACATTCAACATCTTTGGCCGATTTTGTGTGGCGACTTAAGGAAGATAAAATTATGTATAACATAACTTGGCCCATAGTAAGGCACACCAGACCATATAATGCCGGCACTGCTCCGAGGAATCCCTGTCTATTCTGCGGACCGAAGGGAAGATCATTAATAGAATTTCTGAAAGACTCTCGAGATACCTACATGCATATAAATGTACTATCGCACAAAGTAGTGGGAATGAATTTGAGTAACTGTTAACATAATTCACCTTCAGATATGGAAGAATTAAATTTAGCAATAACCTCCTCATTCTTATAAATAACAAGAGCTATTTAATTCGCTATGTGAACGTATGTGCGCCAAACCACACGTGTAGGTATGCTTATATCTTCGTGGATGTTTGTATGCGCGAGTGTACATGTGCTATCAAACCTACGGGAGGGCGTTTATACCTCCATATCTGTTAACGGCTATATTTAATACTTTTTCGCTATATTGTTTATTTGTTTTTTTGCATGTTATTTTATTTTTTCATTATTATTGATCTTCTATATAAATGAAGCTATATTCTTTAATTTGCTACTTTTCTTTACACGAACTGAGACGATACCTTGCGGAACTGTTATTTTGATGAATTATATCTATTTAGCACATGAATAGACACATCTACACCGTCAGATGCTCCTGAACCATTTGTTAAGTATCCCACCCGCGAGGGATCGATGCTAGATGTGTCGAAACAATTGTAGTGATTAATAA
>NC_068996.1:21983766-21988307 GCF_001194135.2 Octopus bimaculoides | reverse complement strand
TATTCCGGAAAAAAAACCCGCAGTAAAACAGTTTTGGGCTGAAGAGAAAACTTAATACATTAGAGACATTTTAAAGAATTGAAGTAGTTATAATAATAGATTTTTGGCACCTTTTGAATGAAAAATTTCTGTTTATTAATGAACAGACTTCTTGATGGATTTTCTATTTCTTCCTTCTGAAAATGAAAACTGCAATTTAGCAGTTTTTGTTATGTTTTTTCGGGTTTTTTGTGAATTAGTATTTAATTCTAAAAAAAAAAAAAATTTAAAAAAAAAAAATTGCAGCAAAATAGTTTTGGGTGAAGTGTAAAACTTTTCTTTTGGAAAGTATATAAGGCTGTGTGGCTGAGAAGCTCACTTTTCAATCATGTGGTTAAAAAAATATCCAAAACAAAGGAGAAAACCACATTATAAAGCAGTTTATTTGGTGGGTGAGGGTTCTCATTTTTGTTACAATTATTTAAAAAATTAAGAGTTTATTATAAAAAAATATAAACCGTGTAATTTGAGTTTTAAGAGTCTTCTCATCATCATCATCATCATCATCATCATCTTCATTATCATCGTCATTTGACATCCATATTCCTTGCCGGCGTGGGTTGGACGATTTGACAAGATCCGACAGGTCTGGAAACGATATCTGCCCCCAATATCTACTTTGACATGGTTTCTAACGCCAGTCACTTTATAGAACGTAATGGATATTGTTTTTTTGTAGCACCAGGTGTAGTGAGGTCGCTATTCAGCCTGCAAGACTAAGATATCCTTTGACTGTGAAGGGCTACAGTAGAAAGGCTCTGTGTTATGGGCTGAAGGGGGTTAAAGTGAGAGAGGAGAAAACAGAAGAGAACAGGTTTTTTTTGCTGGAAGGGAGCTATGGTGGAAGCAACCAGGGTTAACTTGGAAGTATATATATATATATATATATATATATATATATATCGTGGCTCTCTGTCGGTTACGACGACGAGGGTTCCAGTTGATCCAATTAACGGAATAGCCTGCTCGTGAAATTAACATGCAAGTGACTAAGCACTCCACAGACATGCATATCCTTAACGCAGTTCTCATGGAGATTCAGCGCGTAACACAGAATGTTACAAGGCCGGCCTTTTGAATTACAAGTACAACTCATTTTTGCCAGATGAACGAACTGCAGCGACGTGACATAATCGAACTCACGACCATGAGCGATCACTTCGCCCACTAAGCCACGCGCCTTCATGTATGTGTGTATAAAACATCTTCATGATCTGTTACCAACTATGTTCTATAGGTTAGGCGGTTTCACAGGATCTGAAGGGTCGGAAAAACTGCGTCGTACTCCAGTATCTTCTACTGCATGGCTGTACATTCTTCCTCATGCTAACTACTTTATAATGTATACTGGGTGCTTTTTTTTCGTGGCATTAACACTAGTGAGGTCACCGTTTATCTTGTAAGACTAAGGTCTCCCTCGATTGGGTGGAGCTACAGTAGAGATAGGAGCAGCTTATCCTAGGAGATGAAGAGTTAAATAATGCGAGAAGGGACCTGAATACCAGGTCTCTTGTAGAAGTACTACGTGTCTACTCACATTAAAGAGAGAGAGAGAGAGAGAGAGAGAGAGAGAGAGAGAGAGAGTAGGCGTGGCCGGCTGGAACTAGAAAGAGATCAAAATAGTGAAGATGATGTGTAAGAGTGAACCTCAATGATACGAAGTGAATAGAAGTGAGTGAAGACAAGAGAACAGGAAGTGTGAGTGAGTACAGTTTGCAAGAGTGTATGGGAGAATGAGAGATGGTTAGAAACAGGGACTAGGTTAAGTGTGAATATAATGAAGAACAATAATTGAGGGAGGGTTAGCAGGGAAGGTAGGGAGAAAGGAAGAGTAGGTGACATCTGTAAAAATTAGGTGGAGGTAATTCAATATATTTATTTGTATTTTTTAAGAACTTTTTTGTTCTTCTTCTTCAATATCATTATCGTTTTGACGTCCACTTTTCCATGTTCGCACGGGTCAGTGAGAATTGGTTGAAGCAGATATTTACGGCGGACGCACTTTCTGTTGCCAACGCTCACATGCTTCCGTGTAACATATTTCCCCGTGGCCGGACATATTTGCATGGATGATTGAAACAAAAGACATTCCTTTGTATGACGCTGACACACAACTAAAACTAGCATGCGATGTTATGACAAAGAATTAACAACACTCTTGCGAACTCGTGCACACAATGAGTACGTGTCAGTGTTTTGTGTGTATTTGTATTTTACACATACATACATACATTCATACATATATACATACACACACAAACATACATACATATATATATAATATACACATGTATATATATAAATGTATACACACACACACACACACACACACACACATATATATATATATATGTATATATATATATGTGTGTGTGTGTGTGTGTGTGTGTGTGTGTGTGTGTGTGTAAGAAGATGTATGTATATGCATTGTTATACTTTTATGTATGTGTATATGTCTCTGTTGATGTGCTTCTATGTATGTGTGTGTATGTTTTTTTTGGTTTTTTCTCCAGTGCTGCAAAGTATATTGAGGTGTTGTGGATGTGTGAGTAAAATTTTTGGACGTCCAAATACCCTCTGCTTTGCGTTTGTGACATTGATCCAAAGAGAAGTTTACTGTTGTTGAACACTATTTCTTGGTTTTACTTGACATCCCATTCATCCATGATTTCTGTGGGATTTTAATATCACCAGCTGTTTCGTTCCCCACTTACCCATCTACATTATTACTTTGGGCAAAAGTTAATTTATTTCATTATTTCCTCTTATTTCTTCTTGTTATTTGCTTATATTAAGGATGTTCAATTCCTTAACTGAAATGAAGCAATAAAATATATCATTACTTTTACTGACCAAATCAATCTAATTTTGTCTAGTCTCAGCCTTCCATACATTGTATATACTGAGAGTAAAGTTTCTGCGCATATTTAGAGTTGAATTGTTGGTGTAACCATGACGTTCAGGTGATCTGACGAGCTGTCTTTTTTTTTAATTTGCATTGATTTGTGAATATACGATTGTAGTGTATAATACTGAACATGCATGTAAATGCAAATATGTACGCATTATTTCTTTCATGCTGGAATTTGTACTACATGAAGATGGTTGTTAAACGACCCTAACTCTATGGAAATCATGTGGCTAAATAAATATATATTTACCTCTCATATCTCCTGACTTCATGTTTACACACACACACGCACATACGCGCGCACACACACACACACATATAAATATATATGTATACGTATTAGTATTGTGCCTATGCATATGCATACTCACACTCATGCATCTAATACATGTATATATATATTTACAAAGGGCTGTTTTTCAGTTCCCATCTTCCTAATCCACGCAAAAGGCTCTGGTCAGCTTGGGCTGTAGAAGTAGACACTTGTCCAAGGTATCACGTTATGGGACTGAACCCGAAAACACTCTTGCGCATACACATATTTTTTCTATATATGCATATATACATGTATATCTTTGTGTGTAAGTGCGTGAATGTCTGTGTCTAGTTTTCACATTGCTCAATAAATGTAAATAAGTGTCATGTCATACAAGCAATGTCATTCATTTCGTATTTTCTCTGGAAAACATGATCGGCCACGAAGGAAATATTGCATTACTTAGAAAAGGGGTGAGAGGCATGGAAAGGAATTTCATCCGGCCGTAGAAAAATCTGCTTCAATATATTCCGTCTGACTCATGCAAGCATAGAAAAGTAGACGCTGAAACGAAGATAGGGATAAAAAGTTGGTATGATAGCAAGTTTTTTATGAGTTTCCTTTTGAGAGGAACGCGGAAAAATTTTTGTGTATATGTGTGTGTGGAGGGGAGGGAAATGACATTTGCTTTCTTTTTAAAATTTTATTAAAAATGGCAACTCGTATTTATCAATATTATATTTTTCTATTTTTTAACTCAAACGTGCATTATAACAGTTTTTAAAGAGTATTCACTGCTTTTTTTTAAAAAAAAAATTCTACCTCTTTTCTGTTTTATATATTTAAATCCTGGATTTTTTTTAATAACATTGACTTGAAAGTAGAATTTTTTGTCTTTCCTAACATACCCATTCTGTTTTAACGACATCTTATGGCCATTAGAGAAGTTTTTCTGCTAAAAGATGAGGCATGCATCAGAAATTTTCTGTTTCTTCTCGTTGAAGGCCAAGGCCACACTGCAACAGTTTTCATTCACCATTTGCAGCGAAGTATTTTGTATATTATTGAATAAGTTTCTAGATGGATTCCTATGATATGCATCAGTCCTTATTATTATTATTATTATTATTATTATTATTATTATTATTATTATTATTATTATTATTATTATTATTATCATTATTATTATTATTATTATTATTATGGAAATAAAACAGCAGAAAAACAGTTTTGGGTGAAGGGGAAAGCATTTTTTTTTCTTTAACCGTTCACTATTGACGATTTTTTTTTTACAATGTTTAAATCAGTGAATATATTTTCCGTCTGAAAATCAAG
>NC_068996.1:21979475-21982472 GCF_001194135.2 Octopus bimaculoides | reverse complement strand
TTTGTACTTTTCTTTCTCACTTTTGTACCTCCTTTTTCTTCTTTGTGAAGCTTTTTGTGTTTTCATGAACCATTTCCCGTTTCCTTAATCTTTTTTTCTTGTTAAAATGCAGTTTTAATTTTTTTAAAAGGACCAGCCCACATCATAGCATTTCTTTTTTTTTTTTTTGCAGAAAAAATGAACATGCATTGGAGCAAATTTTAGCTCGGATTTTACATTAGAGAAAAAAAAAACTGATATATGATTTTCATTAAAAGAGTTTTTTCTGTTTCTTTTCCCAGAAAATCAAATTCGTACCGTAGCAACTTTTCTGTATTTTTTCTCCTGGAACTCAAGTCCGTACCTTAGTACTTTTTCTTTTGCGAGGAACTTTTGTTTTCTTTTTATCATATAGCTGTTGGTTTTTGATTTTAGAAAAACAGAAATCAGCAGTTTTTCTCCTGAATGTCACGACGTTATTAGAGCAAATTTTCTGAAAGTTTTCTGCTTTTAAAAATATATTTGGACATCCGTATTTCATAAGTCAAATATTTTTCTTTTCTAAACGCTTATTTTATTTAATATCAATGTTATTAAATGTTAGATTTTCTCGGCGATTAAAATACTGTTTAAAAGTACGCGGTTTTTTTCCTTAAAAGTTTAAACTGAATTATTACAGTTTTCCAGAATGCTTCCTTTGTTTTTAAATCAATTATGGAGTATGCATGTTTTATTACAGAATTGTTCAATTTTCTAAATGCTAATAATATTCGTTTAATAACGGCGCTCAAATATCAACTTGTCAATTAAAAACTGTTTAAACGTTCGCAGTGTTTTCATTTATTACCATTTCTCAGAATTCTTTTTTTCTTTTTTTTTATCAATTATTGAACAAACGTGTTTCATATCAGTTTTCTGTTTTTGTCCAGGTAAATTTTCTGATCAAAATTTTTTAAAACACACAAATTTTCCTGAATTTTTTTCCTTTTAAATGGGGTCTGATAAGAGTTTTTTTTTTGTTTTCCCTTATAAAGCAAGATCATAAACGCTTTACTATTTAAAAATCAATCTTGAAATACTTGTTTTATAAAAGTTTTTCTATTTTCTTGAATGTTAAAGCCATAAACGCTTTTCTGCTTTTAAATCAAAGAATATTTTGTTGTATAACAATCTTAACAGTTTTTTTGTTTTACTTTGAAAGTCTAAACCATAAACTCAATCATTGAATCCCTGTTTCTCATACTTTTTTCTATTTTTCAAGAAAGCCAACTGCGCGTTATAGCAGTTCTTAAACGTAAGTATTCACTTTTTGATTTAAAAAAATCATTGCGATAAAAAACCTTTTAACAAAGAGAAGTGCGCCTATTTTTCCTTGCGAACCTTTTATACAAATCATTTAAGATTTTAAAAACATATTTTAAAATGCGTTTTAGGCTATGGTTTTTTCGTTTTTCATTATAGCCGTTTTTTTTCTATTTCTCTTAAAAACCAATTGCGTTTTATAGCAGTTTTTAAACGTAACTTTTCTATTTTTAAATCAGTAATGACACGTTTGTTACATAATTTTTTTTTTGTTTTCCTTGAATATGAAGGTCGTAAACCATTTTCTCTTTATTAAAATCAATGAAGGAATCCCTCTTTTATAAGTTTTGTCTATTTTCCCCGAAAGATAACTGCGTTTTAGCAGTTTTTAAAAGTAACTTTTCTGTTTTTTAACTCACTCTTGAAATCCTTGTTATATAACTGTTTTAAAAAAAATTGTTTTCCTTGAAAATCAAAACCGTAAACACTTTACTTTTTTTGAAATGAATCACGGAAACTCTTTTATAAATCGTTTTCCCCACATAGTTTTATGAATTTTAATGCATTTAAAAATTATTTTTTATTTCAACTTTGCAAAAACATTGGTGATACTGCTGTCGCTTTAATATTAACTCCATAATAGTTATAATTTTGAGCAAGTGCTGTCTCCATATGTGCCGGAGGGCCTGATTGTGCCATGGACAACGGCTGACGTACGTTAATTCCCAAAATATCGCTTACAGAATGAGATGATGGCCAGGCTCTCATCATACACGGAGCAACAGACGACATTGAATTCTGCTTAAAGCTAACATTATGCGCAGAGGCGGCTTGAGAATGGGTCGAAATTTGCGGGGCTGGTACGCCAGGGAGGGAAGATATTCCCTGGCCTCCTGGACAAGTATATGAATAGAACTGATGTGGATTATACAAAGCAGCAGCGGGTGGTGTTGTATTAGGAGTCACACCCCCTCTATTTTCAAATTGAGCAGTCGTATGAATGGATGTACTAGAATTATTATTATTATTATTACTATTATTATTATTATTTCCGATCTTATTTCTTAAAATCCTGCTGATTGAACTCACAGAAGGGACTGAAAATTTATCGCAAATGCCATCAGCTAAAAGTTTATCCCGAATCTCCCAAGCAAAAATCCCTGGGTCTTTCTCTTTATAAATTTTTATATGCCTTACAACATTTGGCGTCGTAACGCGTGGCTTGCTTCCACCAATGGCACCAGGGAGTATCGAACCCGTCTCGTTATAACGAGCTAGAATTTTGCTAACACATCCATGGGAAACTCGAAGCTGTCTGCTAATGTCACAGGGCCTTACGCCTAGCTGCGCCAACTCCACAATGCGCATCCTTATGGCGTTTGGTAACGGTCTTCCGTTCACGAAAACTCCACCAAGCTGGTTCACTTCTCCAAATGTTTGGTCTGTGTAGAAGAAAGAAAGACATAAGTGAGAAAATATGAAAATGAGTTAATGGTTGGTTGTATGCGTAGTTCTGAAAGTATGTAGTTGAAGGTGATGACAAATGAGGAAGATAGACAAATATATAGATGGGTAAAGAGATAGATGAATAGAGAGATTAGGTAGAAATGCGGGAAAACAAAGAGAAAGGAAGAAAGAGAGGCAGGTGGGTAGGTAGTTACACAGCAACACAAACACACACACACACACACACACACACACACACACACACACACA
>NC_068996.1:21976010-21976811 GCF_001194135.2 Octopus bimaculoides | reverse complement strand
CTCTCTCTCTCTCTCTCTCTCTCTCTCTCTCTCTCTCTCTCCTTCTCTCTCTCTCTCTCTTACTTATATTATTATATGATCGAACGCCACGCATTCTTTTCCAAGTAAGTTTTATCTTAATATTATACGATGTGCACTTTTATTCCATCTCTTTTCTGTCTATCTATCTCCCTTTCTTGTTCTTCTCCCTTTCTGTTTTTCTCTCCCACCCTATCCTTATTCTTCTCCTCTCCCCTTCGCCGTTCCCTCTCTCTCACTCTTCCTCACTCTTCCTCCTTGGCTCTCTCGTTGATCACATGTGACTAACGGTCATTCTCTCTTTCTTCCACCTCCTTCTTAAAGACAAGACGTGCTTTTATCTGTCTCATCTCAAAGCTCGTTTTTCTAGCGTTCAGCACTTCACATCGTCTTGGCTCAACAGCCCTCACCATTTGTTTTTACTGCTTTGTTCACACTGTCCTGTTTTTGTTACCACTTTCACCACTTTCACCCTCCGCAAAAATCCCAAATTTTATTCAATTTGCCTTGCGGGAAGGACTGTTTTAACGAAGTCGCATCTTGTCCTTTCCTTCGGAACGCAGAGTAGATAAAACAAGGAACAACTGATGAAGGGAAAGTTTTTTATTTTGCGTGTCTTGTACCCATATATGCATGTATATATACATATATATGTAGGTATGTACATATATATATATATGTATATATGCATATATTTATATATTATTTATATTATTATATGATCGAACGCCACGCATCCTTTTCCAAGTAAGTAATATATATATATATATATATATATATATA
>NC_068996.1:21973841-21974563 GCF_001194135.2 Octopus bimaculoides | reverse complement strand
CAGGATCGTGTGGTTGAGAAGCAAACTTCTTACCACAAAGTCAAGCCTGCTCATTCATGCATATATATCATTTATACATGTGAAGGGATGCTTAAATGTTTCCGGCTTTGGCTAAAAGAAAATACAAGGAGAGAATCAGTTAATTATGATTTTATTCAACGTATTCCTCTCTCAGATAAACACACTTATTGCAGTGGTTCTTCAGCTTTTCTAAGCCCTGTAAAAGAACTCGGAAGGTTGGGACTCCAACTAGGCCTTTCACAAGACCCTTAATGCCTGGAACTTTTAGCACACTCTCGTATACATACATACATACATACATACATCCATGCATGCATGCATACATACATACATACTTACATAAAAGCGCACATAAATACACATATGTATATGTAAAATCTAGAGACTTGTTCATCCTTATGATCTATTTCCTCTTATTTTAGAATTACATACAACACATTTTTATGGTTGTTATGACCTACACATGTCTCCACTGCATAAAGTACGGACAGTTGCACATGCAACCGTACACGACTTTCTGTGCAGCCGTGTCTGTCCATTTGGTCAGTTTCGAAAATATATTCCTCCAAACTCACAGTATATATATATATGTGTTTTTCTCCTTGTCTCCGTATTCTTTCTGTTGAAGAGCGTAGCTCGAAACGTCAAAGACTTTCCGTATTTCCGAGCGTCATACTAATACATCCTTTTGTTATTTACAC
>NC_068996.1:21971951-21972633 GCF_001194135.2 Octopus bimaculoides | reverse complement strand
TGTGTGTGTGTGTGTGTGTGTGTGTGTGTGTGTGTGTGTGTGTGTGTGTGTGTGTGTGTGTGTGTGTATGCATGTCTATGAACGGACAAAAGTTTGTATATACAATGTTGCATATACAAAAACATATATGAATATATAATTAATATGGTCACAGCTTGTTACATACGGAGTTTCCAAAATATGGCATGTTTATGTAATTAACAAGTGTGTTTCTAGGGCGGGTTAATTATATTATAATTACGCATAATTTTATGCTTATTTGGGTAACTCCTACGTGTGTATGTGTGTGCGTGAGTGCAGTATATATGTATGTGTGTGTGTATACACCCGCATTTATATATATATATGTATATATATATAGATATTTACAAGCATGAAGATGCATATAATATGCTCCTTATAATGTACATTTGTTTACAAATGTGTGTGCGTGTGTAAATTCTCAAACGTGTCGTTGTAAAAATCTAGCATACACAGATACATATGAACACTCACACATATATTTACACGTGTATTTGTACATGATTATATAACGTGTGTATATATATGTCTGTATATATAAGATATATATGTATATATATGTTTTGTGTATATATATATGTATATATATATATATATATATATATATATATATATATATATATATATATATATATATATATATATATATATATATATATAT
>NC_068996.1:21969263-21970607 GCF_001194135.2 Octopus bimaculoides | reverse complement strand
TATATATATATATATATATACATATATATATTCATACACACACACACACACACACACACACACACACACACATATATATATATATATATACATACATACATATATATATATACATGTATACACACACACACACACACACACACACACACGTATATGTGTATGCATGTATGTATTTATGTTTGTATAGAGACATATATATTTAGACATGTAACGATACACTTCCCCTGAATCTTTTTCCTCTTGTCTGTACATTATACCTCTATCCGATGAAGTGTCATTTTCGAAGCGTCAAATATTTACTCTTATTTTTCTATCAAAAATTCTCACCCAATCGTCAATCTAATATGTACGTACAACTGGTTTTTGTAGTTATCCTGTTCTATTTTCCGCTTTACATTTTGTTCTTGAATTTGCCTGTATATACAAATACATACATACATACAACCATGTATGTACGCATTCAGGCATATATATAGCTTCTGCTTTTATTCTTTTACTTGTATCAGTCATAGGCGTAGCTGCGTGGTAAATTGCTTGCTTCCCAACCACATGGTTCTGGGTTCAGACTCACTGCGTGGCAACTTAAGGTGAGTGGATTTAGTAGACGGAAACTGAAAGCCCCCCACCCCCAGTGTGTGTGTGTGTGTGTGTGTGTGAGAGTGTGTGTATATACATGTATTTATTCATTCATCTATTTATCTATCTATGTATGTGTCTTTGTGTTTATGTTTATATCCAGCGCCATCGCTTGACAACCGATGTTGATGTGTTTATATATCCGAAGGCTATCGGTTCGGCCAAAGAACCGATAAAATAAGTACTAGGCTTACAAAGAATAAGTCCTGGGGTCGATTTGTTCGACTAAAGACGGTGCTCCAGCATGGCCGCAGTCAAATGTGCAAAGGGGTATATATATATATATATATATATATATATATATATATATATGTATGTATGTATGTATGTATATGTATATGTTTATATACATATACTTATATTCAAATGCAATGTACCAAATGCATATTTAAACAAATATACATACATATATACATACATACATACATACATACATATATATATATGCATATATTTATTTAAATATGCATGTAGGTACATAGTATTTCCAAGTGTTTGTATGTATATTTGAATATAAGTATATGTATATAAGCATATACACATATGCGAGGATACGTATGCGTCTATTCGGCTATCTATCAGATATAAAATGGTAGAATGATATACGTATATATATGTTATATACGTATATGTATGTATGTATGTATGTATGTATGTATCTATCTATCTATCTATATGTATATATATATATGTATAATATACATACAT
>NC_068996.1:21968233-21969068 GCF_001194135.2 Octopus bimaculoides | reverse complement strand
ATATATATATACATATGTATAATATATATATATATATATTTGTACATGTATTTATATGAGAGGGAGAGAGAAACAGAAAGTGTGTGTGTGTGTGTGTGTGTGTGTGTACAGATGGAGAGAAAGAGATATAGATAGTAAAAGAGTCAGATAAATTGAAAGATAGAAAGACAAACAGATAGAAAGACAAACAGATAGAGAGACACGTATATATATTGACAGATAGAGAGGAAAGAAAACAGACGAACAGATAGACTGACAGACGGACAGATGTAGAGACAGAAAGAGAGATATACTGGTAAATAGAGGAACAGACATGAACAGGCAAAAGACTAATACAAGATATGTTTTATATATTAGTATCACGGCTCCCTCTACATTTCGTCACCACACGCAGACAGGAGGCGCCATGTGTCTTGTCTGTTTATGTATGGATGTGTGTAAGTATATACGTAATATATGTATGTATATATATATATATATATATATATATATATATATATATATATATATATATATATGTATGTATGTATGTATATATATAGGAACACACACGCATATATACTTACAAATATAAATGGATATAATTGTGTAGATGTATGATTTTATATATATATATATGTACACAAAACATACACCAACATCCAAGTATATACACATAATGGATATATATGTGTGCATATATATACATATATATATAAATAGCGTTTGTGCGCACGCGCATTACCACATATATTATACACATGCATGTACCTATAGTAAACATACATACATGTGTATTCACATGTATACACATACACACGCGCGCACGCACACACACACACACACACACACACAC
>NC_068996.1:21967346-21968133 GCF_001194135.2 Octopus bimaculoides | reverse complement strand
ATATATATTTATATATATATATATTGTGTGTGTGTGTGTGAGTTTGTTTCCTCCCACCCATCGCTTGACAACCGATGTTGGCATGTTCACGTCCCTGAAAGTGGTTCGGTAAACGAGATTGATAGAATAAGTACTAGGCTTACAAAAAATAAGTCGAGTTGTTCGACTGAAGGCAGTGCTCCGGTAAGGCCACAGTCAAATGATTGAAACAAGTAAAGCAATAAACGATATATATATATATATACGTATACTTGTTTACATATATGCGTACACACACACACGTAAACACACATACAAATACATATATATATATATGAATAAGTATTCTATTATATATAGATATATGAATAACTATTCCACATATATATAAATATGTGTGTGTGTCTGTGTGTGTGTGTTTGGTTCTCGTACCATCTGTCTCGTACAAGTCTCACGTCGCACCTTTGAACTGTTTCAGCGTCAAATAGTCCTGCATTCTTTAACGTCATAGAAAGACACAGAATGGAAAGTGTAGAAACTATAACATTCAAACGGTTCCCTGTTGAATACCCCCAACATATTCCAAATAAGCCACTTGCCGCCATATATAGCTGTGTATACAAGAACACTTTTCTTGAATGGGTTACAGCGACTAAAATATGACTGTAACATGTAATGTACGATTAAAAGTTTTCTTCTGATGCTGCTTATTAAGTTTGTCATGTCATGGGCTAAAATTGACCGATACCTGACAAAGTATTATATATATATATAGAGAGAGATAGATAGATATTTATGTATATATATA
>NC_068996.1:21964987-21966798 GCF_001194135.2 Octopus bimaculoides | reverse complement strand
TATATATATATATAGAGAGAGATAGATAGATATTTATGTATATATATAGGCGCAGTCGTGGCTGTGGTAAGAAGCTTGCTTCCCAACCACATGATTCCAGGTTCAGTCCCACTGTGTAACAGGTGGGGTAGGTTTCTTCTAATATAGCTTCGGCTCGAACAAAGCCTTGTGAGTGGATTTGGTAGGTAGAAACTGAAAGACTCGTTGTATATATATATATATATATATATATATATGGTAATAACAGGTGCTTTATCTATCCACCAAAGTGAATGGAGCTTTGGCCAGGAGGAACTGATGTTGCCAGACGGTATCCGTCGTTCATCGTGTGTTTTGACCCTGAACCGTAACACCCTCCTGTTGGTGGGTCAGCAACGATGACCAAGTCACTGCTTCTCATCTTCTCCTGGTTTCCAACTTAACTCTTCTCTCTTACACCAAAGCCAGCAAGAGACTCTTTCTGCTGCCGCTCCCATCCCTCGCAGAGCAACACTTCGCTCCTTACTCTTCATATATGTATATATATATGTGTGTGTGTGTGTTTGTGTGTGTGTTTGTGTGTGTGTTTGTGTGTGTGTTTGTGTGTGTGTGTGTGTGTGTGTGTGTATGTGTGTGTGCGTGCGTGTGTGTGTGTGAGTGTGTGTGTTTTGTGCCTGTGTTTGTCCCTCTGTCATCGTTTGACAACCGATGCTGAAGTGTTTATGTCCCGTAACTTAGTGGTTCGACTAAAGATACCAATAGAACAAGCGCAAAGCTTACAAAGAATACGTCCTGGGATCGATTTCTTTGACTGAAATCCTTTAACGCGGTACTCCAATATGACTGCAGTCAAATGACTGAAACAAGTAGAAGAATTAAAGAAGATATATATATATATATATATATATATATATATAGTTATCAATGTATTATCCATATTTATCCAACCTTGTCTCTTCGCTTATATTATGTATGTATGTATGTATGTATGTATGTATGTATGTATGTATGTATGTATCTATTATCTATCTATCTATCTATCTATCTATCTATCTATCTATCTATCTATCTATCTATCTATATCTATTTATTTATATATTTATATTTATCTATCAAGAATAGTGGGTGTGAAATAGATGATTAGTAGAAAATTACCATTTATCTCTCGCTCTCTCTCTGTCCCTCAATCTCTCTTCCCCCTCTTCCACTATATATATACAAATTCATGTGTATACATACACACACATGTATTCATATACACAGTCACACGTATATCTACGTGTGTGTATATATGTGTGTGTGTGTGTATGTACATATATATATATATATATATATATATATATATATATATATATATATATATATATATATATATATATATATATATGTATGTATGTATGTATGTGTGTATCTATATATAAGTGTATGTATGTATGTATGGATGTATGTATGTATGTATGTATGCATGTATGTATATATATATATATACACACACTTTTTAAAAGAGAGGAGTAACTCGTACACCGCCCAGCATACGGTACAAACTACTGGGCGGTGTTTTGCGTTCTCTCAGAAGTAAGAATCTTTATATACACCGTTATATATTTTATTGCTGTTATTGAGTAAAATATAAACACGTTTTGTGTTTATATAGACTCTGTGGGAAGAAAAACGGGGAAAAGGAGAAAAAAACGAGGCTTTTAAATGTAATAAACACACACACACACATATATGTATGTGCGCGTGTGTGTGTGTGTCTAACATATATATAACTTTGTGTATATACATGCATACATACGTATATATACATCCATGTATATATATATATATAT
>NC_068996.1:21963842-21964710 GCF_001194135.2 Octopus bimaculoides | reverse complement strand
TATATATATATATATATATATATATATATATGCATGTATATATATGGATATATATTGACACATATATATATAATGAAAACGAAAGAGAGAGAGGGAAGAGAAGGGGAGAGAGTGAAAGAGAGAGTGAGAGAGAGAGTGAGAGAGATACATATGCCACTCTCACTCTATATGTATATGTGTGTGTGTGTTTGCATGTATAAATACATGGGTAACAAAAGAACATGAGTTATGTAATCACTTTCATTAACTTATAACAGTTTATGCTGAAAGAAGCAGTGCAGTCAGAGTCGAGTGCCTGTGCAACATCTACAGCTTCTTTGGAGTCAGCAAAATAACTCCATCTATCCATCCATTCATCCATCCATCTACACACACACACACACACACACACACACACACACACACACACATATATATATTGGGATAATCCTTCCAGGCGTGGGCCGCTCAAGTTATGCCAGCAGTAAAAAGAATCTCGGAACATTTGAGTTTAACATTCTTAATGTATCTCATCCGATGAGTTAATCCTGGGTTCACTTCATTGGATTATAGTTTACCAAGTATATATGCGAGACATATATACATGTGAAGGCGCAATGGCCCAGTGGTTAGGGCAGCGAACTCACGATCATAGGATCGCAGTTTTGATTCCCAGACCGGGCGTTGTGAGTGTTTATTGAGCGAAAACACCTAAAGCTCCATGAGGCTCCGGCAGGGGATGGTGGTGAACCCTGCTGTACTCTTTCACCACAACTTTCTCTCACTCTTACTTCCTGTTTCTGTTGTGCCTGTAATTCAAAGGGTCAGCCTTGTCACACTGTTTCACGCTGAATATCCCTGAGAACTACGTTAAGGGTACACGTGTCTG
>NC_068996.1:21962678-21963027 GCF_001194135.2 Octopus bimaculoides | reverse complement strand
ACACACACACACACACACACACACACACACACACACACACACACACATTGGCTGAATATAATAACATTCAATATTAAAATATTCAAACCCTGAAAATCTTAAGCCACTCACTATCAGTTAGCTTATGCCTACACATTGCAACAAAGATATTTCAGATCTTAAGGAACAGCGATCACATAATCAAACTCAGTGCGTTACTTGAGTGTTAAAAGCAATAGAGTAGCGCTACCCTAAGAAGACTGAAACAGTGAGACAGTTGAGCGCCTTAGAAGCACTGAAAGCATCAAAACTATACTCATTAAGCGAAGACGGTAAAGGTATGAAGTTGTATATATATATATATATATAT
>NC_068996.1:21960173-21962176 GCF_001194135.2 Octopus bimaculoides | reverse complement strand
CATCACCTGAGTACAAACGAGCGGAAAAGGAATTAACCAAATCACAAATTTTCTCTGCCCAAGTGTTTTATATGGTGTATTTTTCCTTTTCCATAGTGGTAAGGGTGAATGTATATACATGCATACATACATACATATACGCATACATACATACATATATATACATACATATATGCATACATGCATACACACATACATACATAACATACGCATATACACACATACATACTTACACATGTACATACATACATACATACATACATACATGACAAATGTTGGTATATGTTTGTGAAAAGAGGGAAAATTGTAAACCAGACTAGCAACATCTTCATCAATGATTTGACTGTTTCCCCCTGTATCTGACAAGGTATGTTACAGGCACCTAGGGGTGGATGAAAACATATCTTACAGTGGCACCTGTAGCAAAACACGTGTTGCTAAAGAATATCACAGCCGAATAAAGAAAATTTGGACCTCAGAACTCTCTGAATTCAATAAAACAGTGGCTCACAATGTGTTTGCTTTGCCAGTACTCATACCAACTTTTGGACTGCTGGATTGGACACTTGATGAGATCCGAGCCATTGTTGTGAAAATCCGGAAGATACTAACCAGCACACATAATTTCCACATCAATAGTGACATAGACTGCCTCTACCTAAAACAAAAACAAGGCGGCAGGCTTACCATATCCCTTCAGCAACATCTTTTAACCACATAGCGTTGAAGTGCATCTCTTGACCAAGTTTGCATACATGAGGCTGGTAACATCGTAAAACTTGGAGGCAGCTCCTTGATCAGCATTCCTTGTCTAATAACCTTAAGTACATGCCCAAGAAGTCGCATGACTCTACGTCAACGTATCATCAGATGAGAGATGAACCTGTGTGAGCAGAAGACTCTGCATGGATATGCTAGTAGAAGGCTCCGGGATGAAAGTAACATTAATTATCAAAGCAGTCTATCATGGACGAACAACCGGATTACAACTTCTCACTTTGAAGGGTATGTGTTTGCAATCCAGGAATAAGAAATATCAACCAAATACCTAATACACAAAAGAGACAGATATACAGGAAATGCAGTAAAATGTGTCAACCGATGCAGAATTTGTGGAGTTAACACCAAAGATATCACACACATCATAAACAGTTGTCCGAAAATGTCATCACGGTATATCAACCGATGAGATATGATGTTGTAGCTAGGACACTGTATAACGAGATCCGTGGGAGGGATAACCTCGAAGACAAAGAAATAAGAACCCACAGTATGGTAGAAGCCATAGCCACTCATAATAAAAAGGAGTATTGGTGGAATGTCCCAGTGAATACCTTTCTAAAATGTAAACATAATAGACTTAGCATAATGGTTTGAGATAGAGAGGAGAAACTGTGTACAGCTGTGGAAATCAGATGCCCAGCGGACGTTAACATAAAGCTGAAAATCAGCGAAAAAGAAAATACTTACGCTGAACTATTGAGAAATCTGCAGTTACTCTATCCAAATTACAAGTTCAGGTTTATATCTGTAATTATTGGGGCACTGGGATATATAACACACTGCCTAAATACCAATCGTGAGAAATTAAGCTTCTCAAAACCAGAAAGGAGAAAGCTGATTCGAAGACTACAGATCCAATCCATCACTGGAACTGTTAAAATCTGTAAAACTTTCCAGAAGTTTATCATTTAAGTATATATGAGCATGTGTAGATATGTAACTATACATGTGAAAATATGCACATAAAACAAAACATATAAATCTGCATACATACATACATACATACATACATACATACATACAAACAAACATACCCTGTTGCTGATGTTGAAATTCCCATGAAGGAGTCTTGTATCTATGTTAGAAACCGGTTCTTTCTCTATTGGCAAGAAATCTTGAAATAAAACTAAATAATGACATACATATATACATGTATGCACACACACACACACTTAAACACACACAGACACACACACACACACACACACACACACTTAAAC
>NC_068996.1:21958299-21959570 GCF_001194135.2 Octopus bimaculoides | reverse complement strand
AAGTTTTCATTTGCTATTTGGAAAACCGAAAGTTTATTCTATTAATTTATACGTAATATATTATTTATTATTCTATTCTATTTTTAAAATACTCGTATAATTTTTGAACGCGTGATAGCTCCGAGAAGTGCCTAAAAAGTTGGGTACTTACTATTAGAAGACGAGGAGAAAGAAGATTACCGACAAGTACTCGAAACTTGCACCTTATTCACAGTTTCCAAACAACCTGTACCACTAAACCAATATATATATACGAACAAGTTGCACGAGCGACTTCAACAGTGACACACTCGCGCACACACATAAATATACATACACACAAATAAAAGGCAATGAATGTGTATGCGCATGCGTGTGCGTGTGTGAGTTTGTTGTTCACTGACAAAACTTCGTGCTGCATTACTTTTGCGAAGTTTTGTCTAAGCGAAGAAAATATTTTGACATAAATGAAATTTTAATGTTGAAGTGAAACTCGTATTACTTAAACACAGAGGTCCCTTAACAGTACTACTTAAATACAGGTGTTACGTACAAAACATTTTAAATGTACGCTATGTGGACGTGTAATGACACCTTAATCCTAACTAACCCTAAATCTAGCCCTAACCTTTACCCTAAAAACTAACCCTAAAACTAACCCTCCCCTTCATATCGTTACGTAGATGCATCGGGACCTCTGTATTTAAGTAATGCCAGGAAACTAACGGTTTCTGTGTGTTCTTGAATGGCTTACAAACATCTGTGCTGCAATTGTTTTTGTTTCAGCACACTATCTCAGATCAAGTCGCTTGCTATGCGAGTACATCTCCGTAATTATTTAAAATCACTGTGGATAAATGTCAGCAATGACCTTCTAGGCTCTCCAATATTTTAATTTCTAAACAGAAACAATCAAGGGTAGCAAAAAATAATTCACAATTTCTCAAATTTTCTTTTTAATAGCATATAAAAATATTTATGGGGGAAAATATTCTTTTCCACTGTAGGCACAAGGCTCGAAATTTTTGGGTTGGGGACCAGTCGATTAGGTCGACCCAGTAAGCAACTGGTACTTAATTTATCGACCTCGAAAGGATGAAAGGCAAAGTCAACCTCGGCAGAATTTGAACTTAGAACGTAAAGACGAAATACTGCTAACCTTTCTGCCAGCTCGCCGCCTTTTGGGGAAAAAATATTGAAAAGCATCAATACATGCGAGAGTGATAAAGAATCGAGGAGGGTTGTCTTTAAATGTGCTAGAAACAACAGCCAAATCGCCCTTAAATCACTCA
>NC_068996.1:21954332-21957692 GCF_001194135.2 Octopus bimaculoides | reverse complement strand
TTTATTTATACAATTTTTTTCTTTTCATGTTTATTTCATTCATTGTTTGCAATGTTATCTCTCTCTCCTCTCTTTCTCAAACACACACTGCAAAGCTTACAGAAGAGTGCTGAATTGAAATCTCTATGTCGTTTTCAGGGGAAGATAAAACTTGACAAACTGCTTCTCCCTCTGTTGTTGGACTACCGTGATGTTTGTTTAAAAAAGAGAAATTATGACTGTGGTAAAATAATGAAAGCAATATTTACTAAGTAAGTGAGCACTATTATACAAAGAAATAATAAGACGTAAAATATAAAAATTATTACAACTGCGGATCAAATGTGAATATATAATCAAGGGGCTAGCAGAAAACTGCCGGAGGGCGGTCTTTCTGCTAGCAATATTAATAATGATAAAGTGTATGGAGATTTATACATACATAAAATTTATTTTATAGTTATATACACCATATAATGACCTACTCGTCTTTCCGCTGCAGCAACAACTCACTGTTGCATTTGCAGCGACTACTCATCGTTGCATTTGCAGTGACTACTCATTTGCAAATGCAATAGTGAGCAGTCGTTGCAGCGGAAACACGTGTAGGTCACTATAATATGCTGTATATAACTATAAAATAAATTTTGTGAATGCACAAGTCCCTATACTCTTTATTATTATTAATATTAATATACGCTCTAGTCGATTTTTCCTGTTTAGCGAAGAGAACACGGAACTATCCATTGGAAGAATTCACAATGTGACTAACAACTAAATGTAGTCATAGACGTTAGATACTGATCGTTGTAGTCAGCTGGTAACTGGAACTTAATTGAGAGCTAATACGGTATCCGCCCGGATATTATATCCATTTAACCTCACTTACTATTCAGATAAATAATGTCAGACATCAAATTGATTCAGCAAATGAAAAGGAAAGGTACACTGTAATTGTTGCCTTAAAAGTGCAGCATAGTGATACAGAGATAGTTAGCTTCCTGAAAATTGCCCACTCTTTCATTGTCAAAGTTTGAAATGTGCTGGAAGCTGCTAGCAAAGATCCAACATCAGTAGTTAAATGCAAAACGCATGCACAGGGTTCTAATATTATCACTTGGTACAAAAACCCCAAGAAATAATCGACAAAATCCCTGGAAAGTCAATCAGAGTCATTCCAGAGGACCTCAAAGCTTCAGAATGCACCGTCAGAAGAGATGAGCATGAAGATATTCGGTACAAGTCGTACGTGATGCATAAAGATCAGTTTATTTCAGATATGATGAGAGAGAATCGTTCGATCCGTGCGAAGCGCTTGCTAACCAAATTAAAACACCAAGAGGCTGGAATGCTTTGCCTTTACTCCAATGAGAAAAACTTCGATCAAGACTAAAAGGTAGATCGAAGAGACGATCGATGGTTATGCAGAGACCCGAAGGAGGTTCCAGCGATCACGTATACTAAGTTCCTACCAACTGTGATAGTCCTGAGAGTCGTCAGCAACGTACATACATACATATATATGCATGTGTATACTTGTATATCTATCTATCTATCTATCTATCTATCTATCTATCTATCTATCTATCTATCTATCTATCTATCTATCTATCTATCTATCTGTTTATCTATCTATCTG
The DNA here is from genome assembly GCF_001194135.2 of Octopus bimaculoides. NCBI lineage: Eukaryota > Metazoa > Mollusca > Cephalopoda > Octopoda > Octopodidae > Octopus > Octopus bimaculoides. Next base: position 21,956,074 of record NC_068996.1, on the reverse strand, counting down.
TCTGTCTGTCTGTCTGTCTGTCTGTCTGTCTGTCTGCCTGCATGTGTGTCTCTCTCCTTCTCTCTCTCTTTATAGATAAATCCATCTGTTAATATATGCACGTACGTGGTGGCATACAAAAGCTCCAGGACTTGTTATGTTTGATGAAAAATAACTAACTTATTTACCTGTTTTAACATCACCTCCTTCGAAATAGTCACTTTGTACAACAATACACCGTTCCCAGCGTTCCTGTCACTTTTGGAATCCAATCTGGAAGTTGTTTTCTGTAAGAGAGCCGAGGATTTTCTGCGATTCGCGCTGGGTCTCGACAACAGAGTTAAAACGGCGTCCTTTGAGCTGCATTTTAAATTTGGAGAAGAGATGGAAGTTCGCAGGAACTAAATCTGGCGAAAAGGGCGGGTGCGGAAGCAATACCTATTGTTTTGGCAAGAGACTCACGAGTGAGGAGAGCTCGGTGACTGGACGAATTGTCATTGTGAAGAATCCAATTCTTCGCGCTCCACAGATTCAGTCGCTTTCGCCGAATGTGCCACCCGAAACATTGCGTACAACGCATTGTTTAGTCGCCTAAGCTTACCGAAGCATGCCCAATCTCTCTGGAGCAGACTTCCCAAGTTTAACGTAAAATTTCACGCTGGATCTTTGTTTTTGTCCATGACAAAATCGCAAACTACAGCATACACGTGATCACAAAAACACAAATTTCACAACTTGTGAAGTAGATGCAGCGATGTTACTCGGCACACTGCCTCGTCAAGGTCACTGCTAGCTTTCGCTACGCACGCAACCGTGTGCTGCCATCTGTTGGCGCGCTACAGAACTAGTCCGGGAACTTTTTGATACTATTTCGTATGTGTATGTAAGTATGTGTGTCACCCCAACATGATTTGACAACTGGTGCTGGTTTGTTTACGTCCGTTCCCGTAAGATAGCAGTTTAGCAAAAGAGACAGATAAAATATGTAGTGATTTATACAAGTAAAATAAAACACATACTGAAAGAAGATCCTCTCAATATCCCCTTAGCAGCTGCTCTAGAACCTTAGCCGTGGTCCGTTACCGCTGGTGAGATAATCATGTACTCCAAGTGCTTGCGGAGGCGTCATGGAAAGGTATTCGGTCCAGTAAATCTACATAGTATATACGTTCACATACATACATACATACATACATACATACATACATGCATGCATGCATACACATACAAATATACATGTTGGATAAATACATACACGTACATCCAGATTGGATTCTCCAGTCCGATCTACTAGTGGCACAGTGAAGATTTGTAAAACATTCCAGAAATTCTCCATGTGAGATTCTTATGTGAACAGATGCACACACTTGGACCTATGCATCGACAGTTCAACCGACGCACCAACTCAACCACATATCTACAAACACAGGGAACTCTCTTAACTGAAAAAATCATGTTGCTTTGTTAGTGACCGGTTTGAACACTCTCAAAGAAAAATTATACATACATACATACATACATACATACATACATACACACATACATACATACATACATACATGCATACATACATACACTACATACATACATACATGCATACATACATACATACATACATGCATACATACATACATGCATACATACATACATACATACATACATACATAAATACATACATACATACATACATACACACATACATACATACATACATACATACATACACTACATACATACATACATACATACATACATACATACAT
>NC_068996.1:21951458-21953874 GCF_001194135.2 Octopus bimaculoides | reverse complement strand
ACATACATACATACATACATACATACATACACTACATACATACATACATACATACATACATACATACATCCATACATACATACATACATGCATGCATGCATACATACATACATACATACATACATGCATACATACATACATACATACACTACATACATACATACACTACATACATACATACATGCATGCATGCATACATACATACATACACACACATACATACATACACACACACACATACATACATACATACATACATGCATACATACATACATACATGCATGCATACATACATACATACATACATGTGCGAGAGTGTGTGTAAGTGTGTGTGTGTGCGAAGGTGCGCGGCTTAGTAGAGTGTCGCGCTCACGATCGCAAGATAGTGGTTTCGATTCCCGGAGCAGCGGTGTGTTGTGTACTGGGGCAAAACACCCCATTTGACGTTGTTTCAGTGCACTCAACAGTAACTGATTAAGCCTGTCCACCTAGCCAGTGGCGATATTCGAAAACTAAAACAGTCCAAAGAAGCGCACTGTGACCAGCGGTGTGTTGCTACATATCGCTGATCACAATGCGCTTAGTCTGGTCGATAAAGTGATAAAGTGATATACATATATATCGTAATTTTACAAGAAGACGGGTGAAAATGATGTCAGAGTTTCACACACACACACACACACACACACACACACACACACACACACACACACACACACACACACACACACACAAACACACACACACTCTCACACACACACACACACACACACATCTTCATGCATTTGTTTCAATTATATGGGTTGTGGCTATGCTAGGGTTCCTCCATGAAGGGTTTTAGTCGGACAAATCAACCACAGTATTTAAGTTACTTTTTTTTTTGAAGTCTGAAACTTATTTTATCGGTTTCGTTTAGCGAACCGTTAAATACGGGGACGTAAACAAACCAAACCGGCTGCAAATACAAGCACAAAACTTATATATACATACATACACACACAAACACACAGACGTATACATACATTTGCAAAGATATACATATATACACATATACAGTTATATACAGGGTGGAGCAGAGTGGACGGACGTTCTTGATAATGGCTATTACTCATCCCCAGGGGAGAGACATATGTCCGACAGGTACCATTCAGTCCGTGGTGTCTTGGCATTTTTTTTCTTTTCAGGTGAAGTTATGACGCTGTGGACGATAGAGCATCACGTGTTTGTCTACGACGATTACGTGAAGAACAGCGAGTTTGTCACAGCAGTTCAGTGTGAGTTTTGGCGTCACTTCAACATTCACCGAAATCTGGCTGTTTCCACCCGTAACACAATCTTATGTTGGGTGAATGCACTTCGCATACGAGGTACACTTATGAATAGGAGATCGGTGGAGGCGCCACAAACGGTACGGACCCCGGAAAGTGTGAAACGCGTTAGACAAACTTTGATATGGAGTCCGAATCGCTCTACTCGGATGCATTCCACTGAACTTGGCATTAGTGGTCGATCGGTGAGGCGTATTTTGCATGAAGACCTGCATTTCCACCCGTACAAATTGGTCATTGGGCAACAGTTGAAATCATGGGACTATGCACAGCGGCTTAACTTCGCACGTTAAACGGAAGTAATTTTTGAGGCAAATGACAACCTCATTTTGTTAATGAGTGATTAAGCTTATTTTCATCTCAATGGCATGGTGAATCAACAGAACTGTCGTTATTGAGCTCCTGAAAATTCAAGAGAACTGCACAGAAGACCACTGTACAGACCAAAAGTGACTGTCTGGTGCGCTGTTGGAAAAACTGCCGTGATTGGTCCTTACTTCTTTGGAGACAATAATGAAAATGCTGTTACTGTGAACTCCGAGCGTTACATCGAGATGAAAAACAACTTCTTTGTGTAAACGTATGCCTATTCGATGTGTGTGGCTTCAGCAGGATGGGGCGACGGCTCACACAGCCAGAGCATCAATGGACGTTATTCGCCCCCTCTTCGGTGACCAACTTATTTTCAGGTTTGCTGACATTCCTTGGACCCCACGGTCCCCTGATTTGTCCATGTGTGATTATTTCTTGTGGGAAAACCTCAAGGCATGTGTGTGCATTGGACGATTCGAAGGAAGCTATTCGCGTGGAAGTCACCCAAATCGACAAAGCAATGCTGGAGAGAGTGGAGGCCAACTTTCAAAAACGCCTTCAGAAATGCATCAATGAAAACGGACCCCACATGCTGGATGTTGTTTTCCACACTTGATTTTGACAAATGTTAATTCAATACGAACACATTGATGTCAATAAAATTTGTTTGCAGCTAGAATTAATGATTTTTATGAATTTTTCAAAAACGTTCTTTCTCTCTGCCCCACCCTGTACTTACGTAAATTCGAATATACAAAAACATGATTTACATACGG
>NC_068996.1:21950677-21951076 GCF_001194135.2 Octopus bimaculoides | reverse complement strand
ATATATATATATATATATATATATATATATATATATATATAATTATATATCTATTCATACACACTCACATACACACACAAATACACATAAACAGACACACATATACACGGACATGTTTTTATGTCATGTTATATATAAAAACGATTTAACATTAATCTACGGGATTAGCTGAAAGTTCGCAGTCATCTTATATATATATATTTCTCTCTATATATAAATGCATGCACATATACACACAAACGCAAACATACACACATTCACGCACGCACACACATACACGCACACACATACACGCACGCTCATACACACACACGCGCGCGCGTGTATATATATATGTATGTATATATATATGTATATATTTATATACATATATATATATGCATATATATATATATATAT
>NC_068996.1:21948373-21950139 GCF_001194135.2 Octopus bimaculoides | reverse complement strand
GGCAGACCATCCACAAACCAGAACGAGGAACTGATTGAGAAGGTTCAGCGAATGGTCATGGAAGACAGTCAGGTAACAATCCAGGAAATTGCTCATGAAGTGGGAACAAGCGCAGGATCAGTGCATTCCATTTTAACGGAGGATTTGTGCATGTGGAGAGTGTTGGTGAAAATCGTCCCCACGGTGCTGGCGGAGCAACATAAGCAACTCCGCATGGACATTGTTCAGGATATGCTGGACTGTGCAAACCACAACCCAGACTTCATGAAGACCATCATCACTGGTGATGAGACATGGATTTATAGTTATGACTCGGGAGCCAAGTTCCAGTCCTTCCAAAAGGAAGCATCCGTAATCACCAGAGGCCCTTAAAAGTACGACAGGTTTGCAGCAGTGTGAAGGTAATGTTGACTTGTTTCATCGACTCCCGTGGTATTGTGCATCATGAATACGCACCACAAAGCCAAACGATCAATAAGGAATGCTACCAGGAGGTTATACGTTGCCTTCGTGATGCTGTGCATCGAAAGCAGCCAGACATGTGTGCGGTGAAGAATTAGAAACTTCACCACGCTCATTGCACCCGCTCATTCTGCTTCTCTGATCAAGAACAACACACCGCTTGTTCGACGGGCTTCAGACTCTCCCGACTTAGCACTGTGCGACTTCTGGCTCTTCCTCAAACTGAAAATCACGCTGAAAGGGAAGCGACTTGAGGCGTGAGACGAAAATTATGAGAAAAGCGACGGCGGAGCTCCATAGCGTTCTAGAGAGGGCGTTCCAGTGGTGTAACCAGCAGTAACAGAATCGTTGGGAGAAGCCTGTCAACTCCCAAAGGGAGTATTTTGAAGGTGATTAGATAAAATTAAATAAATATAAATGTACAAAATTGTTTTTTTTTTATGCCCAATGGTCGGATACTTTTTGATCGCACCTTGTACATGCATGATGGTAGTCTCTCGCAGTTTGAGAAAGACGGTTCTTGTTGAGTATCCTTCTCAAAATTCTTGATTGTAATCAAATGTATGTGCTGTACATTAGCTCATTCTCTCCATCAAATTGACGTTGTCTGAACATTTTTAAGGTGCACCACATGTCAGGTGTCGAAGTGATTGCAGAGTAATGTGAGATGAAGTGTTTTCCTCAAAAACACAACGCACCACCTCGTCCCGAAATTGAAATCACATTCTCGTGATCGTGAGTGCAACACACTATCCATTAGGTCATGAGCTCTCACGTACATGTTCTAATAATAATTGAATATACGTACATGTGTGTGTGTGTGTAAGTGAGTGTATACACACACATACACACACACATATTGAGCGTTCAATAACACTGCACTTATTCCACATCCTCGCGTTGTTTTTCCGTGTTTTTTCGCGTTTTTTTTTGCTTGTTCATGTTTAAATTGACTATGTATATATATATGTATATATATGTATTGAGAAAAAGGTCGCCAGAATTTTGGAAAAAAATCCTTTTATTTATTCATTATCATTAGCGCTTTCGTTCATTTCTCGAACTTGTCAAATAGATTCTAATGGTAATATTCAAAATCTGTACATCACGCCTAACACTCTATACATATACATATATATAAAATTAAAATAATTTATTACCAGTGGTACCATTAACAGCGTGCCTTAAGAATGATTTATTTCGTGGTATGGGTTTAACTGCCCTTTTTAGCATGCAAGAAGTCCTGTGAAGAGGCTTCTCTCTGTATACAAGTCATTATACTCTCTTATATATATATATATATA
>NC_068996.1:21945018-21948241 GCF_001194135.2 Octopus bimaculoides | reverse complement strand
CACACACACACACACACACACACACACACACACACACACACACACACACACACATATATATATATATATATAACATACATACATACATGCAAATATATAATATATATATATATATACTATTCCATTAAAAGCATGCACACATATTCAGCGGCAAGAAAGTTAAGGTAACAAGGACAGGTGTAGTGTGTTATTGGCAGTCTCAAGCTGTGGCGGCTATTGAGTGATGAATGTCCATGAGCAACTGTGCAGACTGTGTCATCCAATTGTACCAAATGTTTAAATATAACACTGCTTTTTCTGTGCAAAGGGAGTGGCGGTAAAAGGAGCCCTAAACATTACCTCCTTATGCCACTAAATTGTCAGCGTGCAGCAACTGTCTGGTCATTTAGTACCGCAGTCAAAAAAATGTAACAAAAAATGTGACGCAATAAGAAATTGAACCTTGGTTCATGGTATATCCATACACTCCAAGCCAATGATTCCACCTCAGAACTGAAAACGACAATAATACCTCATGCTCTGCATAAATATAACATTGACATTTCTGCACTCTGTTAAATTCGTATTGCAGGTACTTCTCAGCTGGAGGAGTGTAGGGTGGGGAATACTCTTTCTTCAGGATTATTAGAAGTAAAGAAGCACCACGTCTGTCAGATGTTGGCTTTGCTATCAAATCTCAACTTGAAAATTCCCCATCTTCTCCTCCTTTTGGAGTCACAGACCGAATTATGGTACTTTCTTTTGACGTGAAAAAATAATACTTCTGTCACACTAGTCAGCTGTTGCGCTCTAGTCAGCTTTCTCTCCGGGCAGGAGAAAAATAAAGTTCACGAGAGACTTCAAACTCGTGTTGTTGCTAAGCATGAGATATAGCCTGATATTTTTGTTTCGCATGAAGCAGGGTGAATGGACTCAAATGGTTTATATTTTCTTTCACTTTGCAGAGTATTTGACCTTACAATCAGCAACACTTTCTACCAACAGACAACAAACCACAAAACAATTTGGATGCAAATTTGGAGGTCAAAAGATTGGTATATGATTGATTACATAATCACAAAGCAACATGATATGAAAAACTTTAACATCACTCGTTCCTTCCACAACACTTGTTATCTTTCAGACCACACTGTTTTGCGCAGTAAAGGTTCCTTCCGCATTGCTCGGGAAAAAATGTATATCCAACTCGTCGATCTGAAAGTGCATCGATATTTTGCCATTAAAATCCAGCCATAGTAAGAAAGAGTTATCTGATCCACTTGGAACGTCTCTTGATTCAGCGCAGATAAATGATGATATTGAATCATCTTGAAAATCCACCAGGAGTACCACCAACAAACTTCTTTAGAAGTTGCTGCCATGAAACCAATTCTGCTGTTGAAGCATCAGCATTGGTTTGTTGACAGCAATGCAGATATTCAGCTTCTTATAAAAAAGGTTACATGATTTACACAAGGCCTAGCCAATGTTAAACACCCCAATATCAATAAGTGTGCATGAAAAGTATGCAAGAAACAGTTGCAAATTACTCTTACGAGAATGAAGAAACCTTGGTGGTCACCGAAAGCTGCTGAACTCCAGGAAACAGCGAACAAGAAGAACAACAAGGCTTTCTTTGAAGGCTTCAAATAGTTGTTTTGCTCCTTTGAAAATGGTTCATCCTCTGTTCAGCCTTCTGATGGCCAGACTTTTCTGACTGAAAACACTAGTATTCTTTCCCGAGAGTAGGAGAATTTTGAGGCTGTTCTTAATTCCTATTCAGTCATCAATGATAATGTAACTCAATTTGTACCTCAAAGATCAGGAATCCTGGAGTTTTCTCTTAAGCTATACTTAAAGGAGGTTCAAGATGCTATAAAGTAAATGTTATCAAACAAAGCTCATGGTATATTACCTGAAATCTTAAATTATGGTGCTTAAAAAGTTGGTGCCAAAGTTCTTGAGCTCTTTGAAATATTCTGGAGAGCTCAACATATACCACAGAGCAATGAGGAAGCATCCATAAAGCATAACTTCGAAAATAAAGGGAAGAAAAGCTGTCTGCAATAATTCACGTGCCATCTCTCCTGTGTATTGCAGGAAAATTTCTGGCAGACCATTTGTGGATACAACCTAAGTGATAGAATTTCGAATACTGATCAATTTTTAAAAGTAAAATTAGTAGTATTGAAACCTTTCTTTTGAAATCCCAATAAAGCTGAATTGGTCATGTCATAAGAAAGAATGATAACAGAATTCCAAAAGTCCTTAGGTATGGCCAGCTCCAAAATGGTAGGAGTAAAATAGGAAGATCAGAGCTAAGGTACAAGGACAATTTTAAAGTTAACCTGAAAATCACCAAGATTCTCCTAGAAACATGAAAAATCTGCTTCGAATCGCAACGAATAGAAGTTGATTTGCTATAAAGCCATAAGAACAATGAATCGGCCACCTGGATTATATTAACAACTGTGAGTAAAGACAAAGCCTTCAATTAACATGACTGCTGCTTTATCTAACAGTCCATTCTTATATCCAGACTGCGGACATGTCTGTAAATCATTGGCTGGATTAAGGTCTTATAAAAGAATAGACATCAGAGCTAAAAAAAAAAATAACAAAACAAAAAGAACAAAAACAACGAACACATGGGGTTACACACTCATACATCAAAATCGACGGCAGAGTCCATTATATATAAGTGCGTGTGTGTATGTACACACAGGCGCGCGCGCGCGCACACACACACATATACCTTCCTCTCATTGACATTCAAGCATGTTTTTCTAAGACTTCATTTAAATCTGTTTGCTTGTATCTGTGTTGACTTCCTCTGTATGCTGATGTTTATATACACACCTACTTATATATGCCTTCTTATATAAACAGTGTAATAATATATATATATATATATATATATATATATATATATATATATATATATATATATATATATATATATGTGTGTGTGTGTGTGTGTGTGTGTGTGTGTGTGCATGTGTGTGTGTGTGTGTATGTATATATGTATGTGTGTGTGCATGTATATGAGTAAATGTACTTGTTTGTATATGTGTGTGTGTGTGTATATATATATTTATATACATACACATACATATATATACATGATGCAGAAAACTGTAGTAAATATGTATAAATGTATATGTATATACACATTTATACATATACATATATTTTCTGCATCATATATATATATATATATATATATATATATATATATATATAT
>NC_068996.1:21944484-21945008 GCF_001194135.2 Octopus bimaculoides | reverse complement strand
ATATATATATATATATATATATATATATATATATATGTATACACATCCATACATATATATACATACATATGCATACTTACACACACACACACACACACACATACATATAGTACTACCAAGAATGGGGGTGATATTATTACATTTATTCCTTCATTACGATCGTTTCAATAATATATGCTTCAGACACATCATAAATATAAATAATGTTTATGAATTATAACATATCACATGAAATCCATACTTAACTTGTACATACATACACAAACACACACACACACGTGATCGCGCGCACACACACTCACACACATATACGGATATGTACAACAGAGTTAATTCAGTTTCCGTTTGCCATATTCACTATGTGTAGGACACTGCTTATAGCGTGAGGCTGTAGGACAAACCAGAAAATATGTTGTCCTGAAGTAAATGTCTTAACGATCACAGCTATGTACAGATGTGTCTGTGTGTGTGTATATGTACATACATACTTATATATATATATATATATATATATATATATATAT
>NC_068996.1:21941946-21943175 GCF_001194135.2 Octopus bimaculoides | reverse complement strand
TATATATATATGTATATATATATATATAACTTCAGGACTACGAAAGCCTTGTAAGTGGATTTCGTAGATGGAAACTGCAAGAAGCCCTACGTATATATGTGTGTGTGTGTGTGTGCCTTTGTGAACGTGCTTGTCTCCCGGCACTGCTTGACAACTGGTGTTGTTTTGTTAACGTCCACATGACTGTGCGGTTCGGCAAAATGTACGGATTAAATAAGTATCCATTACAATATATATGTATTGAATAAAATTATTCAGTGGGGTGCCCCAGCATGGTCGCAGTCTAATAACTGAAACGAGTAAGATTTAAATGATATATGTATGTATGGTGTATATCTACACACACACACACACACACACATACGCACATATATATTTATATATACATACACACACTCGCATATATGTGTCTATGTGTCTCTGTGTATGTCTCTCCCCACCGCTTGACAAACTGACAAACTCGTATGCGCTTCGTCAAAACAACCCATTGAATGTGTCCAGACTCACTAAACAAAATTAAAAACATAAGTGCTTCAGTCGAGTTCTTAGACTAAAATCTTCAAGGGAGTGCATCAGTATGGTTTTAGTCCAATGGCTGATGTAAGTAAAAGGCATATACATACACGTATATACATATCTATGCACAGAAACATACATACATACATACATACATACATACATAAAAAACATACATACATGCAATATGTGTGTGTGTGTGTGTGTGTGTGTGTGTGTGTGTGTATGTGTGTGTGTGTGTATTTGTGACAAGTATGTGAGTGACATGCCAGCCATTCTCATGTTGTGTTTTTCGTTAAAATTTCATTATAGGGCCTGTGATTAATTGCAATTAACATAGCTGCTTAATGAATATAGTTTTAAATTGAAAATTTATTACTCACTGTATGTACAAATATATACGAGTACATACACAAAAACACACACGCACACAGACACACAAATGTAGATGCGCTTATTTATGCATGTATTTGCGTATGCGTATGTTATATACGTGTGTATGTATGCATGTGTATTTATGCATGTGTGTATATATACATACGCATATGTGATAATGTGTAAATATGTAATAATAGATATGAATACACATACACACGCACTATATATGCATATGTATATGCATGTACATATATATATATATATATATACATACATACACACACACACACACACACACACACACACACACATATATATATATATATATATATATA
>NC_068996.1:21937466-21938201 GCF_001194135.2 Octopus bimaculoides | reverse complement strand
ATATATATATATATATATATATATATATATATATAAAGATAGATAGATATATACATACACAGACACTAACCTAAATACTCACATATATATATATAGATTCAGGCACATGTACACACATTGTTTGGCCAGCTCAAAATGCCACAGACACGAAACCACGTCAACAACTGTGTATCGTACACACACACACACACACACACAAAACACTGTTATCTTATCTCCAAGAAACTGCACTAAGCCGCTTTCTTTTGCAATTAATTAAACTCGATTCCTCAAGGTGGCGCTCTCTTTTATGTATATACGTATGTACGTATGTATGAATGTACGTGCATGTAAGTATATATGTATGTATATATTGACAAAGACATATGTGTATACATTGATATACATACATATATACATAAATATAACTAAACTAATAGGTTTATGTTTATGTATGTATATATGTGTATACAGATGTATAAATATATATGCCTACATATATATGTATATATGTGTATACAGAGGCATAGATATATATGCATACATATATATGTATGTATATATATATATATATATATATATATATATATATATATATACACACACATACACATATATATACATACATACATGCATACATAAATATATACACACACACATATATATATACACACATACATACGTACATGCGTGCATGCATACATACATACATACATACATACATACATACATACATACATACATACATACATACAT
>NC_068996.1:21934099-21934911 GCF_001194135.2 Octopus bimaculoides | reverse complement strand
ATATATATATATATATATATATATATATATATATATATATATACATATATATATGCCCATACAGACAAGCGCAAATATTCATCTGCAAATACACATTCATATCCTTACATACATACAGAGAAAACTGCATCGAACATACCTACACAAATTCACGCGCACACAAATGCATTTTATACCCACACATACCCCACCACAGACGAGTACCCACATACACGCACTAGCTGAACATCAAAGCAGGCATCGCTGCTGTTACCCTGGTACATTCTCATTAATACATATACCCAAAATATCCGAGAAATATTTTTAGGGGTCTTTTAAGGGGCTTCTAAGAATCCACCTGCCCCATGTTTCTTTAGCATCCCTCACATGTCTACACACTTTCTCAGCCATACTCTTGTTCAGTTCCTGCTCCGCCCCGATGTACCAAAACAAGATGCTGCAGGTCTGAGTATTTGTCTTCGTGTAGAAAGTGGTTGGTTGTGTTGCATTTGGGACACCAGGTTTCGGTTTTGAAATTCTGATGAGTTTATGCATGCATACATACATACATGCATACATAGATACATACATACATACATACATACATGCATGCATGCATACATACATACATTAATAAATATACACATACATAAATGTATATGTGTAAAAACATGCATGTATGTACATATGCATACATGTATACATAATAAGCATGCACATATCTATCTATATGAACGAATATAGACATACATATATAACTAAATACATATATTATAAAGTCAGTCGCCACATCTCTTGAGATTTTACAACTAGCTATATATATATATATATAT
>NC_068996.1:21931696-21933699 GCF_001194135.2 Octopus bimaculoides | reverse complement strand
TATATATATATATATATACATAGATACATACACACACACACATATTTATAGAAAGATAGATAGATAGATAAATAGATAGATAGATAGATAGATAGATAGATAGATAGATAAATAGACAGACAGATATTACCGTAATATCAGCGCCAAGCAGCGATTAGGCAAAGTTTAGGTTACTTAAAATATGTTTGTGACATATTTCAACTGCTAACTGCAGTGAATTTGCCTTGTAGTAGTTGAAATATGTCACAAATATATTCTCACTAACCTGAACTTTGCATATATATATATATATATATTTTTTATCCATCTCATTACCAAACTGCTATGTTACGAGGAATTGAAACCAACACGGGTTGTCAAGCAGTCATGGGGGACATCCTCAGGCACAAAAGCACACACACACACACACACACACACACACACACACTTGATGGTCTTCTTTCAGTTTCCGTCGACCAAGTCCACTAACATATCTTTGGTCGGTTCGGGGCTTTAGTAGAAGACACTTGCACAAGGTGCCACTTAATGGGACTGACCCTGGAATCATGTGGTTTGGGAAGCAGACTTCTTACCACATAGCCAAGCATATACACGTATAATTTAGGTATGTAAAATCAACATATATACACACATATATAACATTAGCATATTCACCTGCACATATGTACGCACATACATATATATATGCGCGCGCGCGTGCATATGTGTGCATGTCTATAAAATATATACAAGTATATACATGCATTTATATTTGTATGTGCGTATATATTTATATGTGAATATATGTGATTATATATATATATATAAATAAATATATATATATATATATATATATATATGTATACGATATAATATATAATACATAATACATATATATATATGATACAATATATTATATATGTATATGATATATATATATATAATTAGACAGGCAGACGGAGAGGCATAAATACAGACAGGCAGACAATTAGATTGATAGGTATATACATATATAAATATAGATATTTAAATAAAGTCATAAGTTTATATATTTTGTATGACTCACGTTGAAATCGTTCTCGATATATTAATGTATATTTAATATTGAAATTACAAATTTACTTCATCGGTATATATCATCATGTATCAAATGTAATATACAGATATGTATGCATATATTCTTTTACTCTTTTACTTGTTTCAGTCATTTGACTGCGGCCATGCTGGAGCACCGCCTTTAGTCGAGCAAATCGACCCCATGACTTATTCTTTGGAAGCTTAGTACTTATTCTATCGATCTCTTTTGCCGAACCGCTAGGTTACGGGACGTAAACACACCAACATCGGTTGTCAAGCGATGTTGGGGGGACAAACACAGACACACAAACATACACACACACACACACACATATATATATATACATATATACGACGGGCTTCTTTCAGTTTCCGTCTACCAAATCCACTCACAAGGCTTTGGTCGGCCCGAAGCTATAGTAGAAGACACGCCCAAGGTGCCACGCAATGGGAATGAACCCGGAACCAGGTGGTTGGTAAGCAAGCTACTTACCACACAGCCACTCTCACGCCTATATGCGCAGGAGTGGCTGTGTGGTAAGTAGCTAGCTTACCAACCACATGGTTCCGGGTTCATTCCCACTGCGTGGCACCTTGGGTAAGTGTTTTCTACTATAGCCTCGGACCGACCAAAACCTTGTGAGTGGATTTGGTAGACGGAAAATGAAAGAAGCCTGTCGTATATATGTATATCTATGTGTATATGTATATGTGTGTGTATATTTGTGTGTCTGTGTTTGTTCCCCTAACATCTCTTGACAACCGCTGATGGTGTGTTTAGGTCCCCGTAACTTAGCGGTTCGGCAAAAGAGACCGATAGAATAAGTACTAGGCATCCAAAGAGTAAGTACTGGGGTCCATTTGCTCGACTAAAGGCGGTACTCCAGCATGGCCGCAGTCAAATGGTTGAAACAAGTAAAAGAGTAAAAGAGAGTATATATATGTAT
>NC_068996.1:21929484-21930135 GCF_001194135.2 Octopus bimaculoides | reverse complement strand
ATATATATATATATATATATATATATATATATATATATGCATGTATAGTTACGTACATACATGGTTTTACGTACATAAAGGGTTTTAGTCGAACAAATCGACCCTAGAACTTATTCTTTGGAAGCCTAGTACTTATTCTGCCAGTCTCTTTTGCAGACCGGGACTTGAACACACCAGCTTCGGTTGTCAAGTTATCGCGGGGGTTGGGGGTGGACAAACACAGACAAAGACTCACATAAACATATACATATACGACAAATCTCATTTGCAAACCCATGAAAATCGAACTTCCACCAACTACTCTGTCTATACATTTGTGCACACCTTTCAATGCCGTGCATACTATTAGATCTACAAATCTAACGGAGGCCTCCAAAGACATTTTTAAGATACTCAAAGATCAGAACTTAACTACAGTTCTTGGTGGTCCAAATCAGATATGCAATCTATGAGAGTGTCTTTTCAATACACTGTTTGGCTTTAAAAGCTATACCAGATGTCATTATGAATCTAAGGTGTACGTACAAGAGGTGGTCAGACTTTGCATAAGGAGTATACAACCATACATACATGCATACATACATAATATATATATGTGTATATTTATATATATATATATATATATATATATATATATATATATATATATAT
>NC_068996.1:21927337-21929291 GCF_001194135.2 Octopus bimaculoides | reverse complement strand
ATATAAGTAAAATATGTACATATACGCATGTATATATGCATATATGTATATATATATATAAAGAGCCCCTTTGGCCATGAATGACTATGGGATTACACGTAGAAAGTTTCCCTCCAAGGCACAAGTCCGGGCAAAGCTGCTTATGGAAGACTAGCAGTTACCAATGCATACCAGCCTCCTTTCTCTATGCCGCTGTCGTTGTTCAAGGGACAGGCAAAAGCCGATACATCTTGGCACCAGTGACGTCGCGACTCATTTCTACAGCTGAGTGAACCTGAGCAACGTGAAATAAAGTGTCTTGCTTAAAAACTCAACACACAGCCCGGTACGGGAATTGAACTCACTACCTCATGATTGTGCGCCTGATCCTCTAACCACTGAGCCATGCACCTTCACACACACACACACACACACACACACACATATATATGTGTGTGTGTGTGTGGATACATACATGAATATATCTATATATCTATATATATCTTACATTCCGAAGTACATATATGTACATGCACAGGCATTGCGAGATTAATAACCTGATACAGAACTCAATATACATATGCTTCAGAACGAATTATAAGCTGGGTATAGATGTATATCTGCTGAGAGGCCTACACAAAGTTGCAGAAAGTGTATGGAGAGGAGTGTATGAGCCGCACAGAAGTGTATGAGTGGTTCAGACGTTTCCAAGATGTCCGGGAAAATGTCGATAATGACCAACGTTCTTGGAGACCTGCAACCAGCAGAACTGAGAAAAACATCGCAGATATGCGTGCAGCTGTGAGGGGAAATCGTCGAATCACCATCCGTGAGTTATGTGCAGATTAGTTACGGTTCAGTTCAGTCCATTATAACTGAAGATTTGAGTATGAAACGCGTGTCTGCCAAGTTCGTGCCAAAACTGCTTTCAGCTGACCAAAAAGACACTCGGGTTTCAGATGCTCAAGATCTCCTTGATTGTGTCGAGAACGATGAAAACGTTTAGAAAACTTTGCGTAGGCCTCTGAGCAGGTATCGCAAAGCTTTTGGCAAAATTTGACGTGGATTCTCTGCTCAACTTTCTCCGTCATGGTCAACGCGACGGTCACTCGTTACACACGTTCCATCCAAGCACTGCTGTAAACAGCGGAAGTGAGCGAGAACGTTAAAACTTAGAACGCATGCATCGCAGAGTTCAAGGTCAATGTGTACCAAGCGGCTTTACTCTGCGTGCTTTAGCTTCGTTACTATAGCAACAGTCCGGATACTTCTTGATCAGACCACGTATATATTTACATGCAGTTGAATATATGGCCGGTCACAGAGTGACCAAAGGTTTCGCATCCAAAAAGCGCTTAGTTTTATATATGACTAGTCAGGCTCTAATGACGAGTCGTCTATAAAGCTAAGGGTTTTATGGGGAGTATATAAGCCATGGAAAACAGGAAACCAGTCCTAATGAGTCTGTATGACTTGATAAGGAAACATTACCTTTTTGGTGGAGGTGCGTGGCTTAGTGGTTAGGGTGTTGGACTCATGATCGTAAGATTCTTAGACCGGGCGATACGTTATGTTCTTCAACCAAACACTTCATTTCACGTTGCTCCAGACCTCTCAGCTGGCAAAAATTAGTAATCCTGTGATGGACTGGTGTCCTGTCCAGGAGGGGAATTTATAAGCCATGGAAAAAGGGAAACCGGCCCTTATGAATCGACAGGACTCGAGAAGGTAACTTTACCTTTTCTTACCCTTACAGGTATAGATTCATTTAAATAAAGGTATTTAACATTCAGGATATCAGGCAAGGGTCGAGCTTAGCACATACGGGTATATATCATATACATCTTTACATACATATACATATAAACAAATTCGTGAAATATTTCATGTTTTCTGTGAATCTTAACCCATTTGTATTCTCATCTCTCTCTCTCTCTCTCTCTCTCTCTCTCTCTCTCTCTCTCTCTCTCTCTCT
>NC_068996.1:21918451-21919941 GCF_001194135.2 Octopus bimaculoides | reverse complement strand
ATATATATATATATATATATATATATATATATATATATATATATATATATATATATACACATATAGATAAACATACATATATGTATGTATTTATATGCACACACAGATACGCACACATATAAACTTACACACACACACACACACACACACACACACACACACAGACGTGTGCTTGTATATGTTTTCGTATTCACAGCTGAACATCGTTGTCAACATATTAAATTGTATTTTAGTGAAATTATATATCCTGTATATTGTATATATATCTTTTCCTTATCTCATGTGTATGAAATATTTGTATACATATGTACCGATATGTAGTTGCTGGCCTGTTGCGAATGCATATATAGAAATGTATGTGTGTGTGTAAATATATGTACATGTATGTGTGTGTATACACACATACACACATTCAGATATAATATTCGAGGGGGTATAACAATTTAAGGAGCACTTCACCAATCAAAGGTATATCATATAGGCATGTCAGAATCCTTACAAACTGAATAACAATAATTTAAACTGAGGGAAAGGCAATTCAATGCTAGTATATTTCGGGAGCGAATACTATGCATTTCATATCATACAAAGTCCTGTAATTCATGGAGGCGTATTTAGTGTTCAGCCACTTCATATATTCTAATTTGAATCGCCAGTCATACGCGCGCGCGCGCGCAAACACGCACATTAATATATCATGTATATGAATATATAATTATTAATATACATTCACACACGCGCACGTGCACATCAAAATGCAGATATGATGATTACTGCTCAATGTTCTGTAGTTGATACCAGGCTGGAGAGGGCTGCTGCTAGAAGGCCACATGTGTGACACCAGGATTTTGGATCCCGACCATGCCTCCAGAAAGAATCGACAGTGATTGTCGAAAATGTGTGGCGTGCAGTTTAAAAAGACACCAACCGCTCTGCCTGCAACATGAAAGCCGACCTCGTGGCCAATATCAAGTAGGTGTTCGGAGATCTTCTGAGGGACATTCCCAGGGACATAGTGAGGAACACATTAACCAAATTCCGGAGCCGCCTTGAAGCCGTGCTGAAAGGTGAAGATGTCTACATGAGTAAGCTGTTACCTCCCAGCCATAATCTAGTTGATATATTTTTGATTTTTTAAAATACTTTTATTTTTGATTGCATATTGCGTTTTGGTTTTCCTTTACGTAAACTGTGTGGAGGCGCAATGGCCCAGTGGTCAGGGCAGCAGACTCACGGTCATAGGATCGCGGTTTCGATTCCCAGACCGAGCGTTGTGAGTATTTATTGATCGAAAACACCTAAAGCTCCACGAGGCTCCGGCAGGGGATGGTGGTGAACCCTGCTGTACTCTTCCACCACAACTTTCTCTCACTCTTACTTCCTGTTTCTGTTGTGCCTGTAATTCAAAGGATCAGCCTTGTCACACTGTGTCACGCTGAATCTCCCCGTGAACTACGTTAAGGGTACACGTGTCTGTGGAGTGCTCAGCC
>NC_068996.1:21917320-21918070 GCF_001194135.2 Octopus bimaculoides | reverse complement strand
ATCTGTGTGAGTGTGCGCGCGCGCGTGTGTGTGTGTATACATATATGAATATATGTAAGCATGTATGTATGTAAGTATATATATATACATACATACATACATACATGTACACACACACACACACACACACACACACACACACACACACACACACACACACATATATATATATATATATATTCGTTTCATTTCGATATGATCCGTGTACATGTTATTGAGGAGACACAATGATGGCGGAATAACGAGATACGATGCTCTTCTTTCAGTTTCAGTCGAACAAATACATTCACGGCCTGGGACTATATTAAAAGATACCGAAGATGTCATGCAGTGGGATTGAACTCAGAACAGTGTGGTTGGAAGGAAGTTACATAATTACGCAGCCACATTCAAAAATATACGTAAATATTTACGTAATTATATAAACGTACACACAAACACAATGCACAAACACATATACACACACACTCTCACTCACAGATATATAAATATATGCATGTATATTATGCATATTTGTATGTAAATATAAGTGTATATCAGGTAACTTCTTTACATACTTATACATGTGTATAGACACGTAGGCATGTACGGAGTTAAACTCCTCATAGAGTCGTCTTTGCTGTTTCTTTAACATAAATCTAAACCCAAACTAATTCATGATCCTAATTTTTCCCACAGGGCTTCTAAACACACACACACACACACACACACACACACACACACACACACACACACACACACACACACACA
>NC_068996.1:21916106-21916530 GCF_001194135.2 Octopus bimaculoides | reverse complement strand
TTATATATAATATATATATATACATACATACACACACACACACATATATATATATTTATGCATTTACATGTACACACACAAGCACATTAATTTAATAAGATTTAAATAAATATTTATATATATATTCTGTCCTATAATCTTTCCCCAACCTCTTTTCTATATATAGGTGGTGCTGTAGAACCTCTGTTCTAAGTCGTATCTAAGATAAACACATGCGATAGACCGGAAGATAGCAACGTTAATTTGTGCTATCTTAATACATACACGTAAATTCCTCCCTCTCGTTTCCTTTCATTGTACATTCCCACCAGAGGCTAGGACACAAAAACACTCGCAAACGCATGCACGCACTCACACATGCACGCACGTACACACACACACACACACACACACACACACACACACACACACACACACACACACA
>NC_068996.1:21913686-21914473 GCF_001194135.2 Octopus bimaculoides | reverse complement strand
TATTTTACAGAGAAGAAAGTGGATTTCGGACACAGTATAGCTTTAAAAATAGCTGAGAAAGATTGGGTATTTAAGGGTAAAAACCCAATCTTCGAAATTTACTTTCTTATCTATAATATATATATATATATACATACACACACATACACAGACACTGACACACACACACACACTTAAATGTCTTCAGGCCCTTCGCATTTAAGATCAGTAAAGAGCTCCTGACTTCTGGTGGAAATGTGAGTCTCATTGTGATTTTCGACGGTCAGACATTGTTAGAGAAGTCAAGTTTACCTAGCAAGTCCGGAGCATCATCAACGATGAGAATCCCAGCAGATCAACGAGGACCATTGCCAATCATCTCACGGTGTCAGCACCAACGATTAAACGTGTAAAATACGGACACATGAGGTACAAATCAAGAGGACAGTTCATGTTTGACAAGACTTGGAAGAAAAATCTGATCTGGTCAAAGGACTTGCTGAACACACTCAAGCACCCTAAGGAGCCCGATTTGCCCTGATTTTACTCATCTGAGAAGAACATTTTTCAAGGTCAAAAAGTGAGGAATGACAGATGTCTCTACACCAAGTTCCCATCGTGTGTAATGTTTTGGGGGTCTGAGCAATGGAGACCATGTTACACCTTCTGACATTTTTAGAGTAAATGCGGCAATCTACATCCAGACAATGCAGACTCTAGATTGATTGAGCATTGCTCAGAGGATATACGCTCTCTCTCTCTCTCTCTCACTTTCTCTCTCTCTCTCTCTCTCTCTCTCTCTCTCTCT
>NC_068996.1:21912043-21913613 GCF_001194135.2 Octopus bimaculoides | reverse complement strand
ACACACACACACACACACACACACACACACACACACACACACACACACACACACACATACATACACACACACACAGAGCTTGCATGATCTAGGAGTAGATGGTCGAAAATTTTCGCAATCATGTTACCTCTAGCGTTTAACTTCTTAGTGCTCCTAATTTAAACTCCTTGGACTACTACATCTGAGGCGTTGTTGAGAGGGAGACCCACAAGCATGCCCACAATGGCAAAGAATCGTTGATGGCAGCTATTGGGGATGTTTTAAACAACATGAATAACGATCACCTGATCAACGTATATAGTCGTTTCAGAAGCTGCATCAAGGCAGTTATCAAGGCCGATGGCGGTTTTATTCAATAACCTTTTACTATGCATGTCTGCCGATACTATAAAAATATATTGGCTTTTGTGATAAATATTTCTATTTTCTCTAAATTAAAATTTTGTTCTCAACTACTTGACGCACTTATACGTAGACACACACGCACTCATATTTTATGTATGTATGTATGTATGTATGTATGTATATATGTATGTATGTATGTATGTGTATATATATATATATATATAAACAAATAGTAAATGAGTATATGCATATATACGTACAGGTATGTGCATACCGACATCCACCTGTATGTATAGGTGCATATCTGGGTACAGGACATTGCATATATATATATATATATATATATATATAACTTATATATGTTATGAATACAAAGTTAATGGACGAAATTTCGCAGTTTCTGCTGTTTAAACACCACACATAGATTAAGTATGTTGTATTGATTGTGTTTTTATTATGGACCTGCTTCTGAATAATTCAAATTCTGCTTTTGCTGCGTCATTTCAAACCAGCAGCTAGTTTATACATTAACTCCATATACTTCAAGCAATTGGATTCAATTTTCTTTCAAAAGTAACACGAGTGCGTGGCATTGATAAACCGCAACTATAGTGAAATACGTCTCTGTCGAGCTCATGATCACCTCTTGGGCGGTTTCATTTCATCTAACTCTGAAGTATATTGTGTTCTCTAACAGTATATGTCTTTAAAGGGATTTCTCATGGACAAAAAGCAGCATACATATTTTTGAACGTGTGTATGTGTCCTTCGATGAAGGCCACATCATTGTATCAGACTATCTAAAAATTTTGCATACAAGCACATTCTCTACAAGGAGAATGCCATATGTATCAATTGTTTCTGGTTTTATGTTATTTACATGCATACATTCACACGCACAGACACACACAGACACACAGACACACAGAGACACAAACACACACGCATAAACTATATAAAATTTTCAGTGCATACAATTAGATGTACAATTGTCACTGGTGTGCTAGTGTGTTTAAACCTCCACGCAGAGTATCATCACTCAGTCTAATTCCAATAAAGTGGCGTCGTGTTACTACTGTACTCAGCTGCTTACCGATTATGATATATAAATAAATATATATATATATATATATATATATATATATATACAAATATACATGTATGTATATATGTGTATATATATGTGTGTGTATATATATGTATGCATATATGTATATATATATAT
>NC_068996.1:21911152-21912022 GCF_001194135.2 Octopus bimaculoides | reverse complement strand
TATATGTATGTATATATATAACACAGAGAGGCACACACATATATGCATACAAACATATATATTTAAATATGTTCGTGTGCATATTGATGTATGTTTTTCTGTTTGTGTGTTCCAAATTGTAGGTCACATATTTGCGCCTAAAGAGCAGAAATTTAACAGAGGAGCATATCTATTCAAGAAGAATGCCTTGCGCTATATGACTTTTTTTTTTATATCTTGGTATGTTTATGTATGTTTGTATGTTGAGTATATATGCCAAATTTTTGCACCTAAATAGCGGAAATTTTGCATAGAGAGACATCTATTGTTGGAGGGTGCAGTAATATATGCCACTTGTTTCTGATTTTAGTATATAGTTATATTTGTCTGTATACATCTATATCTGTATGTTACTATGTTTGTATGTCCCCATTTGTAGATCACAATTTTCGACTTACCTTGATGAAAATTTACATAGAGTGCATCTTTTAAAAAAGTATGCCAGGGGTTATATGACTTTTTTCGCATGTAAATTTATAAAAACCTACGCATGTATGTATATTTATATACGTAACTATATTATGTTTCTGTATGCGACAATTCCAAGCGAATCAACATTACCACAGCAACCGTATGTTTTTAAAACAATTTCACTAAAGTATAGCGAAGTCACGTGATTATATTTATTTTAGGGTATTAATAAACGGAGCAAGGCCGATAACTACTGCTAAACTTACTATGTAAACATATAATGTGGGTAGAAATAATAATAAGCATTTTTCTCGCTTGTCTTCTCATTATATAAAGGCGGTGCGGTGCTCCAGCCTGGCCTTCGCATTTATATCTAAAAGCAAACATTGGTGAGAGCTAAAGATATTAAGATAAAGTGAT
>NC_068996.1:21909962-21910372 GCF_001194135.2 Octopus bimaculoides | reverse complement strand
ATATTAGGTATGTATATTGTATATATTATGCACAATGTGCATGTGTATGTACGTATGTATCTAATTGTATGTGTATAACATTCGAATATGGCCACGCCGAAGCGCCGCGTTCTAGGGTTTATTCGCACATAATCCAGCCAGTACTTATTTTCATGTCTGGCGCATATTTCTTTTGCCGAACCGCTAGGTTTCTGGGATGTAAACAAACTAACATCAAGTGGCGATGGTGGGGAAAAGGCAAACACAGATGTACACCCATGTATGATACATGTATATTTATATATGTGCGTACATGTTTGGTCAGGCAAACTAGCAAATAGATGCAGTAAGGTAGATAGATAGATAGATAGATAGATTGATAGATAGATGAATAGATGGACAAATTACAAAGTAGAGCTTTTCTTGGGGGG
>NC_068996.1:21904825-21908033 GCF_001194135.2 Octopus bimaculoides | reverse complement strand
GAGAGAGAGAGAGAGAGAGAGAGAGAGAGAGAGAGAGAGAGAGAGAGAGAGAGAGAGTGGGAGAACATCAGAAATAGCAAACATCACCGATTTTGTACAAGATAACACACTGAATCCTATACATATCAACCATACTTAATACACACACGCAGACACGCACGCACGTTCACGCGCACGCACATACACATACTCACACACATGTATACCCAGGCTATCAGATGATATATAAAAACATTCGTGATATAACGATATAAGCGGTCTTTTATATCTGATATGATAAAAAAACACTCACATACATACGGGTGTTTATATAGTAATGGCGGCTCTTTCAATATGGCGGAAATCTTTTTTTAAAAGTAAATTTAAGGTGTGTTGATGTGTGAGGGTGTGTATCATCATCATCATCATCATCATCATCATCATCATCATTATTATTATTATTTCTACTACTACTACTACTACTACTACTACTACTACTACTACTACTACTACTACTACTACTACTATCATCATTATTTTATCATTTTAGGTTATATATGTATATGTGTACACACACACATACATAGACACATGTGTCTGTAAATATATTTACATATATATACAAGTATATATAAATATATTTGTATACATATGTATATGTGTATATATATGCATATATATATATACTTGTGTATACATACACACATATATATACACAAAGAACAAATATACGTACACGAGTACTTATATATACATAACTTTAAAATATCGATAGAAACAACAGCTCCATCTGTATTTGCTATCATTCCCCTGCATCTTATGATACATCTTATGATACATCTTATGATACATCTTATGATACATGTTGGAAATAGCAGTCAAAATTCCACCTCAATATGTATCTTTCTTATCTCTGTATATCCATATCTGTTATATTCTATCTCCCTCGTTTTCCTTTTTTTATATAAAGATCACTATATCTACCTCTCACAAAACCCTCTTTTGAAGCATACCCTGCAGTTAAGAGAATGCAGAACTTATTATTTGAACGAACGATGTGACCCAGAAACCCCTCTTGCCGCTGAAGCAAAATGACGGAAAGGACGAGAGATATTTGACGTGAAGTAACCAAAAAGTTTGCGGTTAGGCATCAAAGGGAGTAGTGTACCTGTGAGATTAAGGGCTACCGTTAGGCTTTGGGTTCGCGTCGCAGCATGTTACAAAAAAAAATACTATACTTGTGAATTAGGGTTAGGTTTAAGGTTAGGGTTAGAAGAAGGGATTATGGTTTAGCCTTAGGGTAAGTGTTAGAGCAAGCTTCAAGTGTAAGTTTCAAGGATAAGGTTGTACAAGGAAGCGCTGTACTTGTGAGTTAGAATTACGGTTAGTGATTTGGGTCAGGATTATGGGTTTGGGTTAGGCTTAGGAGTCTTAGGAGAGGTTTAGTGGTTTGGGTTAGACTGAGGGGTGTTAGGAGAGGTGTTAATCATTTGGGTTAGGCTCAGGGGTTTGGATACGGTTAGGGTTAGAGTAAGTTACTAAGGGGTTCTGTGCATATTTGGTCGGATTTTGGCCGTGTTTTCTAGAATTTTCAAAGCGGAAAGATGCAGTTGTTGGTCCAAAGGAGTCGTTTTAATACTCCAGTGGTATGATTTGAGGGAGATTTTGGCTGTTATATTGAGGACCGTCTCTTTATTGTGAACATATACATACGTATGTACTACTGTATTATTTGTCTGAAGAATTTCAAACAGGAGATATCTTACATGTTTTTCCTACATGTACAACTTTGTAACTAGTATTAGCATGAGAAACATGTGTAATGATGAATAAATAATATCAAAAATATTTTTCAATCTCCTGTTTTGATATATCACATCTATATATGTGTGTGCGCGTGTGCGTGTATATCTATATGTTTTTGTGTCTCTGTGTTTATATTTGTCCCTTCCCATTCCTTGACAACCGGTGTCGGTTTATTTACGCTTCCCTAACACAGAGTTCTGTCAAAAGATACCGAGAAAGTACCAGGTTTTTAACGAATAAGTACTGGAATCGGCTAAAAGGCCCACAAGACAGTGGCCTAGCATGGCAGCAGTTCAAAGACTGGAACGAGTAGAAGTTAAAAGACATATATTAGGTATCTAAGTTTATATATTTAGACTCCTTATGTATATACACATGCACGCGCGCGCGCGCGCACGTATTTTAATGTACACACACACACGCGCGAGCACACACACACACACTCACACACACACACACACTCACGCACGCACACACACACACGCACACGTGCGCGCGCACACACACACACACGCACACAGTTATTGGAATCCACCCATGTCGGGGCACTGCTTTTAAGTATCAGGTGGAAGAAATCAACTTCAGTATCTATTTTTTATGAGTCTTGTACTAATTCTATCAGTTCTTTTACCGAACCACTAAGTTACAGGTGGTGGTAGATACAAACTAACACCAGTTATTAAGCGGTGAGAACATACAGACGTGCGCCTGTATGTCAAGCGATGTCAAGCGATGTTGGGGGGACAAACACAGACACACAAACACACATATATATATACATATATACGACGGGCTTCTTTCAGTTTCCGTCTACCAAATCCACTCACAAGGCTTTGGTCGGCCTGAAACTTTAGTAGAAGACACTTGCCCAAGATGCCACGCAGTGGGACTGAACCCAGAACCATGTGGTTGGTAAGCAAGCTACTTACCACACAGCCACTCCTGCGCCTGTACATATATATATATTCAGCAGAAGTAACAGAGTGACTCAAGGTCCGAGAGAATATACTCATTTTTGAGTTCTATTTTTCCTGTTTTTCCCGTATCTATCTATCTATCTATCTATCTATCTATCTATCTATCTATCTATCTATCTATCTATCTATCTATCTGTCTGTCTGTCTGTCTGTCTGTCTGTCTGTCTGTCTGTCCGTCTGTCTGTCTGTCTGTCTGTCTGATTGTCTGTATGTATGTATGTATGTATGTACAGATGTGGCTGTGTGGTAAGAAGTTGGCTTCCAAACCATATGGTTCCGGTTTCAGTCCCACAGAGTTGCGTCTTAGGCAAGTGTCTTCTACTATAACCTCGAGCCGACCAAAGTGAATGGATTTGATAGATGGAAACTGAAAGGAGCATGTCGTGTGTGTGTGTGTGTGTGTGTGTGTGTGTGTGTGTGTGTGTGTGTCTGTGTGTGTGTGTGTC
>NC_068996.1:21902777-21904213 GCF_001194135.2 Octopus bimaculoides | reverse complement strand
TCTATCACGGCTTCAAGACAGCTCCAGAACCTAGTATGTCCCTGAGAAGAACTTCGAATAACTCCTTGATCTTGATCACCAGCTTGGCCTTGTTGTTGCAGGCAGAGCAGTTGGTGTCTTTCTCAAGCCTGTTCCACACATAGTAATCCATGGGAGGTATTGGGAGGCCAGAAATTGGAGCGGTGAAGTTATAGAAATACTCCGATAACCACTTCTGCCTCTTTCCGAAGGTGTGGCAAGGATCCGAATCCTACTGCAACGCAATATGGCCTTCCAGCAGCTTCACATAACCATCTGAATTGAGCCTAAGGCCCTGTTCAAAGATGTGGGGTGGCATGACGTCATTCTCTCTGGAGACACACCTATTGACCATCACAGTTTGGGGAAACTTGGTTTTCATGATACATAGGACATCATATGGATTGTAGGTAAGACACCTGTTGCTGTGTATGTGTGTGGTGCAACTGGTCCTAGTAGAAGTTCTTTTTATCTGAGAAGATACCGCAAGCGGCCCTTTTTGACCTTGGCTGCCAGACTATGTCCTTTGTACCACTTTTACGAGTAATAGCGACTCCAGCATTCACCTCTGTTGTCAAAGCTTAAATTCCCTTGGTTGATTCTTCTATTACATTGTCCTGGAGACGCATTCAGATTGCCTGCTGTACTTCTACCCGCTGGGCATGGTTTCGTAGTCTCCGTTGCAGCTGTCCTAGCCTTGTCTTACAACCTTTATAATGTTCATAGAGCTTTGAACATCGGTCATGATGTCGGCTTTTTTATACACGTCGCGAATCATCATGATACAAGTAACTCTTTCCACATATTCAGTTGACTTCCAATCCTTCATATCAGCTAAAATTTTCTCAACTACATCTATTAACTTTATGTTCTACAATGCCGTTGATTACTTATTTCATCGATGACTTTTGCCGAATTGCTAGATTTTGGTGCGTAAACAAATGAGCATTTGTCAAGTACTGAAGTCGACGAACACAGACACACACACTGACATACATACGCGTGCCCACGCACATACACACACAAACACACACACACACACACACATAAGGAGTAAAAGGAATTTATATATAAGAGTGGCTGTGTGGTAAGAAGCTTGCTTCCCAACCACATGGTTCCGGGTTCAGTCCCACTGCGTGGCACCTTGGGAAAGTGTCTTCTGCTATAGCTCCGGGCTGACCAAAGCCTTGTGAGTGGATTTGGTAGACGGAAACCGAAAGAAGCCCGTCGTATATATGTATATGTATATGTATATATATATATGTGTGTGTATGTTTGTGTGTCTGTGTTTGTCCCCCCACCATCGCTTGACAATCGATGCTGGTGTGTTTACGTCCCTGTAACTTAGCGGTTCGACAAAAGAAAACGATAGAGTAAGTACTAGGCTTACAAAGAATAAGTCCTGGGGTCGATTTGGT
>NC_068996.1:21898756-21900507 GCF_001194135.2 Octopus bimaculoides | reverse complement strand
TATATATACACTCACACAGACACACACAAACTTACACAGTATCATAACTCACTGGTCGAGCTTGTTCGGACATTTCTAACCCGCGCACGCCATTCAGCTCGGTCCTGCATTTTCGGAGAGACGGAGGTTTTCGGAGAGTCATGCAGTGTCTCTAGCAAGTAGATCTATATACGTTATGTTCGAACGACCAGCTCGATTACGGCTATGCTTTGGCATCCATAGCCATTGGTCACTTGCTAGCTCTTGTTTAGGTTGCCAGCAATGACCTGCAAGCGCAAGTGCCTTTCCCTTATAATGGTGGAAACAGGCAGCTCCATACAGCTGTTTCTTGGTGGGATGAGTTCTCCAAGATATGTCTAAGATTGCTCTCAACATTCGGAAGTAAGTTCCATCTAGCGTATATTGCTGTGTTTTCCTTCTTTTTTTTTTTTGGTAAGCGTCTGATTGTTGCTCCATATAAAACATCCTCTTTAGATTGTTTGACAAACTTGATTTACAGACAATGTTCAGTTTGTTTAGGGCCGGCCATGCTTTGGCTTCCCCAGCTTCTACATCCTTTTCAGTTGAGGCTATCTCAGAACCAAGATATGTGAAATCATCGCCTTAGTTGATGGAGTCTCCACCGAAGGTCATGGATTCTGTGGGCAATGAACTTAGTTTTACTAGGTTTAACAGGTGCTGTTAATTCTAGACTATAAAATAATTGAGTGGCGTTTGATATTGTGTCAGACAGTAGGGTAAATCATCAGCGTAGTCTAATCAGTTAAAAAAAATTTTTTTTTTAGCTGAATGCCTGATCGGTATTTTCGGGAGTGTGAAATCGAGATTGTTTA
This sequence comes from Octopus bimaculoides, assembly GCF_001194135.2. NCBI lineage: Eukaryota > Metazoa > Mollusca > Cephalopoda > Octopoda > Octopodidae > Octopus > Octopus bimaculoides. Next base: position 21,899,674 of record NC_068996.1, on the reverse strand, counting down.
GGTTGTGATGTTCTGAGGACATAATCCAGAGTGATCACAAAGAGATGAATTGCCAGTGTGTCCCCCTGGAGTACTCCAGCTTTCATGTCAAAGAATCATGTTTCTTTATCAGAAGACCTTACTATTGACTTAGTGTTGTTATCGAACATCATGATTGCTGCTGTTGTTTCCTCAGGAGTACTGTAGACCTATAGGATTTTTTTTCATTTTTCCATGATGGATGGAGTCAAAAGCCATTGGGAATTCAACAAACAGTGATACTGCTTCATGATTTCTGGCTTTTATTCCTTCCAGTGAACAATGAACTAAGTATTTGCCAGACAGTTGATCTATTTCTTTTTGAAGTGATTTTGGTTTCTTCACAAAACTTTCTCCATTTCTGGTTGTATCCTGTTAAGTAGGAGTAAATTATAAATTTTAGCTGTAAGAGTGATGCCTCTGTAGTTCTTTGTGAGATTAAAATTGCCTTTCTTTGAAAATGAGAGTAAACGGCCTTCTGTCCATTTGTCAATGTTGGCATTATAGACTGTATTGCAGAAGCCTAACAGAATATTCTATTTTCCAGATTTTAAGTGGAATTTTATCCAGTCCAGTCCAGTCCAGTCCAAAAGCTTTTCAGTTTTGATGTTTTTAAGGACTTCTTTCAATTTCTTCACTAGTGAAATCGCCATTTACGCTATCAAGGATGTGGTCAATAATTTGTGTTACATCTGTATCAGAAACTGGGGGTATATTCTCAAGTAAAATTTGAAAATGATCCCCCACCCCCACTCTTCTAAGCGTTCCTGTGGATATTCAGCTTTAATTTTTGACCTGTTGAAATTTTTGCATCCGCTTATTTTGTTTACTGTTTGCCACGATAGTGATGTCTGCTTGTTTGCTGAGGCGTGTTTAATTTCATTCTTTTTACTTTGGATG
>NC_068996.1:21896778-21897155 GCF_001194135.2 Octopus bimaculoides | reverse complement strand
TTTCTGCTGCTTTTAAATAAAGCATATTACTCTACCTCTGGTATTTGAGTACTCTTTTTTCCACCTTGTTTCACATTTCATGTGCTTACTCCGGTATATATATATACATATATATGTATACACACATACACACGCATATGTGTCTGTGTGTGTTTCTTTGAGTTCGTCGAAACACCTCGTAACAACCTGCGTTGTTTTATCTACATTCTTGTAACATAGCGGCTCCGCAAATGAAATCAATAGAATAATTGTAGGGGAATAGTTCAACAAAAAAATGTCGAGCTGGTGTACCAGCATAGCTGTACAGAATATATATCTATATAGATGTATGTATACACACACACACACACACACACACACACACACACACACACACA
>NC_068996.1:21892931-21893722 GCF_001194135.2 Octopus bimaculoides | reverse complement strand
ATGCTTCTAATGTTCAGCTTTTCTCTCAAGATACTTACACTCTGACGGGTATTCACATTGACATTACACATCCAACGGAGCATACTGGCTTCATTCCTTGCGAGCTTACGTATGTCCTCAGCAGTTACAGCCCATGTTTCACTGCCATGTAGCATGGTTGTTCGTACGCATGCGTCATACAGTCTGCCTTTTACTCTGAGTGAGAGTCCCTTTGTCGCCAGCAGGGGTAAGAGCTCTCTAAACTTTGCCCAGGCTATTCTTATTCTAGCAGCTACACTTTCAGCGCACCCACCCCCACTACTAATATATATATATATATATATTAATACATACATACATATATACATGCATAAATATATATCAAATTTCATAAGTTCAAATTCATGAAATTCTGATTAAAAAATAATTATGTACACTGTATATATGTTTATATAGATATATGTACTTTTTTATATACCTGCATCCATATCTGTCTATCTATCTATCTATCTATCTATCTATCTATCTATCTATCTATCTATCTATCTATCTATCTATCTATCCATATATCTATCTGTCTGTCTGTCTGTCTATCTATATATATATATATTAACACATACATACATACATACATACATACATACATACACACATACGTACATACATACATACATACATACATACATACATACATACACACATACATACATACATAGATACATATATGCATGCATAAATATATATCAAATTTCGTAAGTTCAAATTCATGAAATTCTAATTAAAAAATAATTATGTACACTGTATATATGTTT
>NC_068996.1:21887562-21888813 GCF_001194135.2 Octopus bimaculoides | reverse complement strand
ATATATATATATATATATATATATAAAGGTAAAAGTTATTAAATAATTATTTACCAGTGGCTAGCATGCTTAAATAGGAGTCAGAAGGCAAATATTTTAAAATACTATAGTATATGAAACACACGAAGAGAAAAAAACCACCATGTGGATTTCTTACATGCTAAAAATGGCTTAACGCATGCTAGCCACTCGTAAATAATTATTAAATAATTTTTGGGGATTGATATGAACAACGCCTCAATACACGTGTATTTCACTAAGATGGTGACAATGTGCAGGCGAATGGCCAGATGAATTCTCAGAACTTTCAGAGCAAGGGACCAAGAAATTATGCTGGTTTTATTGAGAAAATGTGTACTCAACTGCCTGGAATACTGTTCTCAACTGTGGTTACCCCACAGTGTCAAACTAATGGCGGAACTTGAAGCAGCTCAGCGGTACCACACCAAAAAGATCGCATCAATAGAACAGCTGAGCTACTGGGAGAGACTGAAAGATTTACGACTCTATTCCCTGAAGTGAAGGCAGGGGAAATATACGATGATATACATTTAAAAGAGGGTTTGACATCAACTTAGGCATCAAAAATTATACTAGCCCCAAACTGGACATCACTGCACTGTTCCAAAAGCCCATCCACCTATCCCGTCTAGTGTGAGGGCCATGTACTGCAATAGCTTGGGATCCAAAGGCCGACAGGTATTCAATATCTTGCCAAAATAACATAGAAATCTACGTGGAATAGGCGTAGATGTTCTCAAGAAACGACTTGACCTCTTGCTGCCCAAGATCCCAGATGAACCAATATCAAGGCAACTCAAAAGAGAGAGCAACAATGTCGAACTCTCTCCTTCACAAAGGAATAGCCATTGAATCACAAAGGAATGGCCATTGAAAATGTGATAATACTAGCTGTGCCCAGCATGGCCATAACCTTTGGAATGAAACGCGTAAAAGAACAAAAGAATATTCATTTTTTCTTTTATTCTTTAACTTGTTTCAGTCATTTGACTGCAACCATGCTGGAGCACCACCTTTAGTCGAGTAAATCGACCCCAGGACTTATTCTTTATAAGCCTAGTACGTATTTTATCGGTCTCTTTTGCCGAACCGCTAGTTTAGAGGTACTAAACACACCAACATCGCTTGTCAAGCGATGTTGGCGGGGACAAACACGCACGCGCACGCACACATACATACTCACACACACACACACACACACACACACACACACACATATATATATATATA
>NC_068996.1:21885182-21887018 GCF_001194135.2 Octopus bimaculoides | reverse complement strand
ATGTTCCAAATAAACCACTTGCCCCCATATATAGCTGTGTATACAAGAACACTTTTCTTGAATGGGTTACAGTGCCCAAAATATGACTGTAACATGTAATGTACGATTAAAAGTTTTCTTCTGATGCTGCTTATTAAGTTTGTCATGTCATGGGCTAAAATTGACCGATACCTGACAAAGTATTATATATATATATATATATAAATATCTACAGGGGTTGGACAAGATAATGGAAACACCTTAAAATTTCAAACAAATTTATTTTAATATGGAGTAGGACCGTCTTTGGCAGTAATTATAGCTTGAATTCTATGAAGTATGGACTCTTGTTTCCAAAGGAAATTTCGTTCATTCTTCAGCTAAAACAGTTTCCAGTTCTTGTAGTAATGATGGTGGAAAATATCGAGTGCTTGTTTTTCTAAAATGCACCATAAATGTTCAATAATATTGAGATCTGGGGACTGTGGTGGCCAGATAAGATGTTCAACTTCACTAGAATGTTCCTCATGCCATTCAGTAACAACTTTAACTGTGTGAATTGGTGCATTATCATCCTTAAAGATTGCGTTTCCCTTCGGAAACAGTTCCTCAACCATAGGATGAATTTGATTAGATAAAATGCTTAAATAGTCTTGGCTATTAATTCTGCCATGAATGGAAACTATTGGGCCGATGGATTTCCAAGATATAGCCCTCTAGAGCATCACAGATCCTCCTCCATGTTTAATAGTTGGAGGAAGGCAGTCTGGGTCAAATGCTCCTTTTGGTTGTCTCCACATGTATACTCGGCCGGTGGTCGAAAATAAGGTAAAGGATGACTCGTCCGAGAAAATAACATTCTTCCACTGCTCTAGGGACCGATTCTATAGGTTTTTACTCCGCTCTAAACGTTTTGCAACGCTTGTTTTTGAAAGTAGTGGTTTTCTGATTGCAGCCCTCCCGTGAAATCCGGCTTTGTGCAGCTCCCGGCAAACAGTTTTTGTGGAAACTGGGTTCTCGAAATGGTCATTAAGCTCTGCAGTAATTTTGGGAGCTGTACTTTTGTGATCCTTTCTAACCATTCGCGTAACAGTCCGACGGTTCATATCTGAAAGTTTTGATTTTCTTCCGGAATTTCGTTTCGAAGAGGGGTTTTTTCCCTCTTTCTCAAAGGCTGTCATTACTTTCGAGATAGTACTTCAAACATTTCGGTTGTTTTCGTTACGCTACCGCCTGCAATACGAGCACCAATAATTTGACCTCTTTGAAAGTCTGATAGATCTGTCATTTTAATGAATTTTAATTACCTTTTTCTGGTGATATCTGAAAAGAAACAGCGACTTCAGCAAAGCATATTAAGCAACACTAATAATAAATCAAAAAACAAAAATAAACAAGCTTTTGACGGTTTAATAGATATTTCAAAATTATGTTATGATGCTAGGTGTTTCCATTATTTTGTCCAATCCCTGTATACATATAGAAGTGGCTATGTGGTAAGTAGCTTGCTTACCAACCACTTGGTTCCGGGTTCAGTCCCACTGCGTGGCACCTTGGGCCTCGGGCCGACCAAATACTTGTGGGTGGATTTGGTAGACGAAAACTGAAAGAAGCCCGTCGAATATATGTGTGTGTGTATGTGTATGTTTGTGTGTCTTTGTCCCCGCCACCATCGCTTGACAACCGATGTTGGTGTGTTCACGACTCCGTAACTTAGCGGTTCGGCTTAAGAGCCCGATAGAATAAGTACTACGCTTAAAAGGAATAAGTCCTAGGATCGATTTGTTCGACTAAAGGCGGTGCTCCAACATGGCCGCAGTCAAATGACTGAAACAAGTAAAAGAATAAAAGAATATA
>NC_068996.1:21878815-21884823 GCF_001194135.2 Octopus bimaculoides | reverse complement strand
TATATATATATATATATATATATATGTACATATGAGTGTGTACGTGTGTGGAAGAGCATGACCTAGTGATAAGGTTTTGCACTCATTATTGGAAGAGTGTGCTTTCAATATTAGACAGGGCGATGCATTATGTTCTTGCGCAAGACACTTTATTTCCCGTTGCTCCAGTCCATTCAACTGGCAAAAATGAGTGAACCTACGACATAGGGGTGTCTCTTTAAGGAAGGAATAAATCCAGCAAAAATCCGGGAAACCGGTGTTAAGAACCTATGACTCGGGAAGGACCTTATCTCTCTTTGATCCTTTATATATGTGTGTGTGTATGCATATGTATATTTTTGTGTACATATATATGTTTGTCTATCTATCTATCTATCTATCTATCTATCTATCTATCTATCTATCTATCTGTCTGTCTGTCTGTCTATCTGTCACACACACACACACACACTCACACACACACACACACACACACACACTCACTCACACACACATACACACACACGCGCGGCGTAGGAGTGGCTGTGTGGTAGGTAGCTTGCTTACGAACCACATGGTTCCGGGTTCAGTCCCAATGCGTGGCATCTTGGGCAAGTGTCTTCTACTATAGCCTCGGGCCGACCAAAGCCTTGTGAGTGGATTTGGTAGACGGAGACTAAAAGAAGCCTGTCGTATATATGTATATAGATATATATGTATGTGTGTGTATATGTCTGTGTGTCTGTGTTTGTCCCCCCCAACATCGCTTGATAACCGATGCTGATGTGTTTACGTCCTCGTAACACTAGCGGTTCGGCAAAAGAGCTCGATAGAATAAGTAATAGGCTTATAAAGAATAAGTCCTGGAGTCGATTTGCTCGACTAAAGGTGGTGCTCCAGCATGGTTGCAGTCAAATGACTGAAACAAGTAAAAGAGTAAAAGAGTATATATGTAGATATGTTTATACACACAAACATACACACACACATGCGTACGTGTACATGCACGTAGGAACAGTTACATTCACTCATACACTCATGCTCACGCATACGCACAGACACACGCGCACTAATACACATGGACTGTAAAATCATTGAGAATGTGTTGGCCCTTGCCAAACCAAGAAATTTTAAGTGATAGCAACAGGTGAAGGAAAAGATGGTCTGACAGGCGGGAAGTGTATAGACGTTGAGTTGTGCGCACGCGTGTATGTACAAATACATACACACACACACACACACATATATACGTATAGAAGAATATGCATATATATGTAGGTGTGTGTGAGTGTGCGTGTGAATGGCGTATGTATATGTACATATTAGATTTATACATTTTATTCATATAAGAATACATGAATGTATATATGTATATATACATATATGTATATCCGCACTCACACACCAACACACACTCACACATATGCATAATACATTCATACATAAACCCATCCATCTATCCATGAATACATACATACATACATACATACGTACATACATACATACATACATACAACACACACCAGGTGAAAAGAGATTCCAAACTAGATTCCATGAGAACGAATTCCCAAAGACAGGAAGACAGGGATGTATTAGATAGGTACATGGATTTTTGACACGTGCACACACACATACTCAATAATAATAATAATAATAATAATAATAATAATAATAATAATAATAACAATAATAATAATAATAATAATAATGATGATGATGATATTGATGATGATAATAATAATCACAGTAATAATAATAACAACAACAATAATAATAATAATAATAATAAATAGACGTACATATATATATACATTATTATTATTATTATTATTATTATTATTATTATTATTATTATTATTATTAGACAGTACGAAGAGCGCGATGCGACTGCATTAGATATTTTATTGATTGAACGATATTTCGACAGCAAGCCTGCTTTTGTCGAGTTCAAAACGAAAAGTGATAAATATTCAAAATTATAGAAATTCAAATCCAAAACATGAACGAGAGCAACAAGCTTTCATTTTGAATTCGACAGACACAGGCTTGCTGTCGAAATATCGCGTGCTTCCTATTGTCTATTTACCTTTGTGAAGAGTTATGTCAATCCTTTTAAAATATCAACACGTGCTTTCACTGCACTATCGAGCGCTGCTCTATGTACCTTGGGTATATGCTGTGGTTTGTTGTGGCGCTTCTATTTTCACTGTATGAAAGAGTTTTACGTAGGGTGTGTGCGGTGCCTAGTAGTGCTATTTTCTGCATGCTATATATACTTGTGGGTCCTGGAGTGTTTATGTATTTGTCTGAATGTTTTTTTTATCATACCTAATGCGCGTACTATAATAGGAATTGTTTCTGTTTTTAGGCTCCACATTCGAGTTACCTATATTTCCAGATCTTTGTATTTTGAAAGTTTCTCCGTTTCTTTAGAGAAACATTGTCATCTGTTGGTACTGATACATCGATTAGAAAACATTTTTTTCTTCTTGGTGATCTCTGACAACTGTATCCGGCCTCTTAGCCTTGATTTCTTTGTCTGTGTGCATTGGCATATCTCAGAGTATTATTATTATTATTATTATTATTATTATTATTATTATTATTATTATTATTATTATTATTATTATTATTATTATTATTATTATTATTATTATTATTATCATTTATCTTTAACTAGTTACAGTCAGTAGTCTTCGGCGATGCTGGATCACCGCCTTGAAGAATTTTAGTCGAAGGTATTAACTTCAGTACTTATTATTATTTTTCTTTTATGAAGCCTGGTACCTACTCTCATATTTTCTTTTTACCAAACAGCTAAGTTACGGGAAATAAACACACCAACACTGGTTCTTTCATTTTCTGCCTATCATATAGGCATTTGTTGGCCCGAGACTATAGTAGAAGACACAAGGACCAGCAGGGAAGCCATCTTATTACAGAAGGTACGCCTCCTTCTGTATATACATATCCTTGTCAGCATTAAACTGCATATTATTTTCTTCAGTCAACTTATATATTGTGTTCAAATCTTTATGTTGTGGTGAGGTATCTTCAGGGTTCTTGACTGCTTCTAATACACTCGCGTTATCAGCTTAGCTGGTGAGAGTGGCTGACTGTACGAGTGGAGGAAGGTTTGATTTTGCAGTAGTGATCCTAATAGAGTTTCCTGAGGCACTCAGCTTAGTATTGATATTTCCTCCTTCTCCTGAAGAGAATGAAAGAAAGAGAGAGAGAGAGAGAGAGAGAGAGAGAGAGAGAGAGAGAGAGAGAAAGAGAGAGAGAGAGAGAGAGAGAGAGAGAGAGAGAGAGAGAGAGAGAGAATCATGGTCCTTCAGGCATAAATATAATGTATATGGTTTGCACTATTGACATAAATTCTTGTTTCATGTTAGTGTCTTGCACAGAGAAGCTTTAGAGCCAACTTAGTTTGAGGATCTCTTTTTGAACTGATTTCCCGTCAGCCTTGTCAAAGTCCCAGCTGGATAAAGTTTGGGTGGATTCTGTGTGGTAAGCGTCTTCATAGTCTCGGACCATACGTTGTTAGTTCTGTGTTGGTCTGAGAAAATTGTTGGTAAAAACTTCACATCGTGGATAAGTTCCACGTTATTTGTGAAGCAAAAACCTAGTATGACCTTGTTCTAAGTCGGGAATAAAACTGTTTGGTTTATGAACATCCTATTCGTGAGATCAAATATGGACTTTGTTTGATTCTGTTCCTTGCATGTCATTCTGGAGATTATGTTACCTTCGGACTATTTGACGTTGGAGAAATTGCAGTTGCCCATCAAAAGTACATTGCGTTTCACTAATACATCTAGTTTCAATAGTGCTTCTTTAAACATTTCAAGGCTTTCCTCAAATTTTCCACAGTGACTTGAGGTATCAGGTGAAAGATAAGGTATGCATATTACTATTTCAAGTCGCTTTATATGCTCTATGATTTTGTTATAGACCGAGTTTGAATATGACAACTGCCGTACAAAGCAATTCCATGGCACAATTTTTTCCTGTCTGTACGAAACAGCATATTTACATACGCGTATTTCTGCATCATGTCCGTAGATAGATGTGTTTCGGTAAATGTATGCATATTACTTCATTGCATGCAGAAAGATCTCACAGACACGAGAGTTTGCTCTTGCTGTTGAGCTGCAACAAGCCTCTGATGTTCAACAATAGAACTGGCGAGATGTTTGAGTTAGTGTTAATGGTTACCATCCTGTGTCAGTTGTTTGTAGAGACCTTGTGTGTGGATGCACATGGCTTTGGTTTAGTTTCATTTGTAGGTATGACTTATGCTGTGCTATCTTTTGTGCCGAACTTAAAATATTCTTTTGTTCGAATGCTGTAGTTCACAATGCATCTGCATATCATTTTTGTTTTATGAGTATAAATGATGTAAGATGTGTTTTCATTACTTGTAGTTTGACTGCTACCCAGTTCGAGCTTGGGACGAGCATAGTGACAGTTAATTCATCTTTCTCCCTATCAACAGACACCCATTATGTGGAATTTAAGGATGTTTCCCTGTTAACTTTGTCCGTATTTTTTTAATTCGTTTTTGTTCTGGTTTCATTTCCTGTATTTGTTGTCTTCTATCCTATTCTTTTTTTCCCACTGCTACTTTGAGTGGTGGTGGAGGGGCTGCTCCGGGCTTCGTTATTTGTGGGAGCTTTACTTTCTTTCCCCAGACTCTCACCTTGTGGGTGTGTTCACCATAAGCGAACGCATCTACAGAGGTGAGGGAACGGGAAGAGAGGTTTCAGATTATTCCGATCTTTTTGCAGATTTCAATGAAATTTTTTTAGGAGCGTAGATTAAACACGTGTTAACTGGTAGACGCCATATTCTCACACTCAAAACACACACACACGCACATACCGATAGAGACTGTGACACAGTACCACGTTCCTCAAAACTAACACCTTTGAAATTCATTCAGATTTGAAACCGGCTAAGTTTATAAATTTTGATTTAAATAAATCTTCATGCATACTCTCCGTGTATTCTCAACTTCCTTTATTTCTTCTATACTACTACATATATGGATTAGTAACGATTTCCCTTTATACAGAATATATATATATATATAGATTACAGTTCCATTATAGGTGGAAGGGTAGGCTCAAGAGTGAGAGATAAACATCATTTAATATACGCTATTACAAAAGAGCTACTAACAATTTCATATATTAAGATACATTAAATAGGCAAATGTATCTCCAAAAAGTCTTTCAGGCTTAGTTTATCACGTTAAACGCATTTTCCATGAGAAAACACAAGAGAAAAAAAAAAACGCGAAGAAGGTTAATTCAAAAAGTGAAAAGAGAAAATAAAAAGGAAAAGTAAGAAAACCAAGATCTTTGTCCTCTTTGACTGTACAAAACATAATGTATCTGGTGCAGAATGATATAAAGGAAAGACGGCAAAAGTCTGTAAGATAGCAACAAAACCCGGAGTGGGTGATATCCTCCAGTTCGATAAGAGGAACCCGTCCATGTGCTTCCATTTGCTAAAAATTTCGGACGTGGAATGAAGTAGTATGGGGAAATTGTTGGACCTAAAACGAATGTAGGATCTTTCAGTTACGCATAACTTGCATCTTTTTGATCAATTTATATATAGCGTAGATTTCTCCACGATTCTCTGTTTGATTGTAGTCGTGTGCATTTGGTTTTACATCCCATACAGACATGGCCAATTCAGTGGCCTTATTTTTATCAATGTGTCTGAAAGAAAACTGGTGGTTTGCATAACGGCTTTTAAAATTGGGATCGCATAAACCGATGTAATTTCTCTTCTCAATTATGCTGTCTTTAAACACTGCTGTATCGTTGGCTTCTTATAAACAACTGAACATGCCCGAACAAGCGGGCAAACTAGACAGTTACAAACTGGTATGACTTACGAATGATAATGTCCTTCACAAACACACACACATACGCGTACGCACACACACATGTACATATGCATACACAATCATACGCACATGCACATATAAGAATATATATATATATATATATATA
>NC_068996.1:21877736-21878358 GCF_001194135.2 Octopus bimaculoides | reverse complement strand
TATATATATATATATATATATATATATATATGTATGTATGTATGTATATAAATATATATATATATTATATTATATTATATTATATTTTCTTTGTTTCAGTTATTAAACTGCTGTCATGCCGTGGCAACGCCTCGAGGAATTTTAGTCAAAAGCATCGATCCCAATACATTTTTTTTACACCTGTTACACACACACGTACACGCACGAACACACACGCACATCTGACAAAGCTTTGGTCAGTCTGAGTTTATAGTAGAAGACACTTGCCCAAGGTGCCACGTGGGATTGAACCACAAACTTCTTACAACACAGAAACGCCTGTATCTATGTATACATACGTCCATACATACATGATTCCCCCACATACCTATAAACATACAGTTATACACATATGTATACATACAAATATACATAGATATAAGTATACACATATAGATATACATATGTATATATATATATCTATACACATATAGATATACATCTCTCTTTCCTTTCCCGAGCGTCTAATAACACTATCTGTATCACGTCCTCACTTTGTTGTTTTTTGTTATTGTTTTTTGTCTTTTCTTGAACACACACACACACACACACACATATATATATATATATATATATATATATA
>NC_068996.1:21875737-21876867 GCF_001194135.2 Octopus bimaculoides | reverse complement strand
ATATATATATATATATATATATATATATATATATACATATATATATGTATATATATATCTGTGTATTTCTGTGAGCATACACACACAAATATATATTTATATGCATTATATATATAATAATAAAGAATAAAAAGTTTTGAATGGTACAATAATGCACTATAATACAAAAAATGGACTATATACCTGTTGTAATCTAGTTATCCATAGTCCGATGATATTTCGGAATAAAATTCCTTCCTCAGATATTCTTAGAGGGAGCCGCTGCTATAATCGGTTTTCCGTTGGAAAACCGATTGATTCCGGCTAAGAATATCTGAAGAAGGAATTGTATTCCGAAATATCATCGGACTATGGATAACTAGATTACAACAGGTATATAGTCCATTATTTGTATTATAGTGCATTATTGTACCATTCAAAACTTTTTATTCTTTACAAACAATACACAATGCTTCAAGCGAACTACAAGACTCTCATATAATTATAAATATTAATATTTATATACTAATATCTTTATACATTATATATATACATAATGTATATACATAATGTATATACATCTAAACACATTATATAAATATACATACATATCTATCTATCTATCTATCTATCTATCTATCTATCTATCTATCTATCTATCTATCTATCTGTCTGTCTGTCTGTCTGTCTGTCTGTCTGTCTGTCAGCCTGTCTGTCTATCTTTTACAAGATTTATAGACTGCAGCTATGCTGGAGTACCACCTTGTGCATTTTTTATCCTAGTATTAACTTTTGTAGTCTCCTTTGCTGAACCACTAGATTACGGTGACATAAATTAATATTGGTTGTCCAACCGTGGTGGGGTACAAGCCAAAGACAACACAACACACCCACACACACACACATACACATGTGAGTGTGTGTACTTGTGTATGTGTGTATGTCTTTTTTCACTTTCCACCTACCGAATTCCACTTACTGTTGTAGTAGAAGAGACGTACCCAAGGTGCCACGCAGACGGAATGAATCTGGGACCATGTACCTGGGAAGCAAACTTCCTACCACACACCCGTGCAAACAGCACCTCTCTTTCTCTTTCTTTCACTCTCTCTCTTTCTCTTTCTCTCTCTCTCTCTCTCTCTCTCTCTCTC
>NC_068996.1:21875502-21875727 GCF_001194135.2 Octopus bimaculoides | reverse complement strand
TCGAGCAAATCGACCCCAGGACTTATTATTTGTAAGCCTAGTAGTTATTCGATCGGTCTCTTTTGCCGAATCGCTAAGTTACAGGGACATAAATACACCAGCATCGGTTGTCAATCGATGTGGTGGGGGGCAAACACAGACACACAAACATATACACACACACACATATATATATATATGTGTGTGTGTGTAGAGAGAGAGTGTATATATATATATATATATATA
>NC_068996.1:21866974-21874338 GCF_001194135.2 Octopus bimaculoides | reverse complement strand
CCACATCGATTGACAACCGATGCTGGTGTATTTATGTCCCTGTAACTTAGCGATTCGGCAAAAGAGACCGATCGAATAACTACTAGGCTTACAAATAATAAGTCCTGGGGTCGATTTGCTCGACTAAAGGCATGTCATACATTACATATATTCTATACAGTATATAATACATATATTTATATATGTGATAGAAATATTTACAGGAGGCGTGGCTATGCCATTGAGAAACTTGCTCTGTGTGTGGTTGTGCGTATGTGTATATTTATGTGTTTGTTTATTTGTTTGTTTGTGTGTGTCAATGTGTTTGTGTGTGTGTTTGTCTGTGTTTATGTCTGAGTTGTATTTGATCCAAATACCAATGGACGACAAGTGTTAGTGTTTTTCAGTCGCCGGACTACGGTCATGCTGGGGTACCGCCATAAAAGCTATAATAAGGAAAAGAGAACCTTGTACATTTTTATTGTCTCTGTCACTTGTGCTGAACTCCTTACTTACAGAGACGTGAAAGGAATCCCACCAGTCAAGCAATTGTAGTGGACACACAAACACACGCGCACACACACACACACACACACACACACACACACACACACACACACGCACGCACACACACATACTTCCGTTTTCTGAGATATAGTTATGTAAATTTAGCCATATATATTTGTATGTCTATGCATACATATATAAGTATGTGCTTCTCTTGTCACATGTGCGTATGTGTGTATGCATATGTGTGTGTGTGTGTACATGTGTGTGCCTGTGTGTGTGTGCATGTGTGTGCATGTGTGTGTGTGTGTGCGCGTGTGTGTTATATACAATTTTGAAAATCCCATTCATTGAAATACTTGTAATTATCTACATACATGTATATATAAACGTGTTCTATGTATGTATGTATGTATGTATGTATGTATGTAGGGATGGCTGGATGTTTGTATGTAGGTATGTGTGTGTGTGTATGGACGATGTATGTATGTATATAAACACATGTCTATCTATCGCTATATAATACATATGAATATGTATGTTTATCCATTTATATACGTGTGTACACAAGAGTATTTACGTGTAAATTTATATATATATATATATATATATATATATATATATATATATACACACATAAATAAATAATATATATATTATATACATTATCATATATATATATTTAAATATACATATATATATGTATATAACACACACACACATACATATGTATATATATATATATATATATATATATATATACATACATATGTATGTGTATATATATATATGTATATACACACATACACATACACGCACATATATATATATTTGTGCGTGTGTGTATGTGTATACACACACACATAAATATACGCATAAATATATAACTATATACGTACATCCATACGCACACAGACATATACGTATGTAAGTATCATATACAGAAACATACGCATTAAACTCCTACACCCTCCACTTTACATCCTACCTGCAAAATCCAAACAAGACAAACTTCCCTATATATATCGTTACATAATATATATACATGTTATAGACACTACGCTGTAAGAATATCTTGTTTACACAGCAGAAATCCACCCGTGTACCTAGGTGCGTATTCTAACAAAATATGGGCTATAAGCTTATATAAACATGATCAAGTCTTTAACAAGTTTGTCCCGCTAATGATATCCATGGGTGGTAGATAGGCGTAGGGAGGTAAGTAAAAATCGGGTTGAAGAGTTTGAGCGGTAATATATGTATTATGCGACGTTTTTCGAATTTTTCTCATATATTTTGAAGGAGTTGCTAAAATTTTGCACGATTTACGTTTCCTAGTGGTCGCCGAAATCACTAGAAGTAGCAGTTAAGTTTCTCCTCAGATTACGCACTTTTGCTGTTTCTAGAAATGAGGCCAAATATGGTGGTTAGCAAATAGAGGGGTAGCAATTTTGAAAAGATTTCTTTCAAATTTTTCGTGAATTTTAGAAATAGTAGCTTAAAGTATCCCCAAATCATACTTCTTTGTGTTCATAGAGGTGGCCAATGTTTTAACAAATTGTCTTGCTGGTGATATCCATGTGTGGCAGATAAGTATAGGGAGATCACCAGAAATCAGGGAGAGGAGGAGTTCGAGAGATAATGTATGGATTATCCTGTCTATTTCGAGGTTTACCTTACTATTTTAGAAATAATAGCTAAAAATTCCTTCATGTTGGACTTACTTGTAGTATTTGAAATTGTTAGGAGTAGCAGCTAACTCTTTTCTTTGATCAGACAACATTGCTGCGTTAAACTTATTGGGAAAAAACTGGTTAGGAGGATAGGAAGAAGAAAAAGAATACGAAGAAGATGAAGCGGAAGAAATAAAAGATTTAAAAGAAAAAATAAATGAAGATGTAGAGAGAATGAAGAGGAGGAAAAGCAGAAGAAGAAGAAGAAGAAGAAGAAGAAGAAGAAGAAGAAGAAGAAGAAGAAGAAGAAGAAGAAGAAGAAGAAGAAGAAGAGAACATTAATGGATAGCTCTACACGTGTTTCGATAAAGTGGCCATTTTATTCAATAATGCACAATATTACATAACATTAAATTAATAAGTAACTACACCATTTCATCAGGTAAAATTGAACATTTTACAAGCCAAATCAATCTGTTTATGTTCCTTTACTTTATTATACACCACGTAATATCTGCAGCGTTTTGTTCTTACATAAATAGATTTACAAGATGCTTAATATCATTACACAATGTCTTAATATTTCACTGCCTGCGATACCGACCAATTGATTGACTCGGAGTATATACTTATTCACCCTGAGAACCTTGTTAGCCAAATATACATTGAAGTGCTATCAACTGCAACGATCATTTAGATCCTCACTACTGTATATATATATATACACACACACACACACACAGGCTTTTTTCACTCTCTCTCTCTCTGTTTATTTTCTCTTATTCCTTTCTGTTGAAGAGCATAGGCTCGAAACGTAAAGACATTTTCATTTTCTCGAGCGTCAAACTAATATACTTGCTTGTTGTTCATACATCTCTCTTCATCTTTTGTTTTTCTATAAATTTCAACTATATATATATATATATACACGTACATACATACGTATATACATGCATATATATGTGTGTGTGTGTGCATGTATGTATGTATGTAGGTATGTAGGTATGTATGCCAAATAGAGATGGGAAGTGATGAAACCGAGGAAGTAAAGGAATGACTTCTTCGACTTACAGTGTAACGGCGCCGAGACGTGGATGCTGAAAGTTCGAGGAGAATAAGGATAAGATGGAAGGTGTTTATCTCAATAAAAGATGTCCGGCTTTTAAATAACGCAGTTCTACTTGCTCTCTTATATACAAGTGGGGTGGGGCTGCTACGAAGAGGAACAGCATCAATTGGCTACGACGCAGAAGGTTCTGGAAAGATCCATGCTCATATCATCATTACAAGAGTATATCAGAAGTGAAGTAACGAACGGACTGGGATGAACGGCCTGATCGAGTACCGAGATCACAGGTTCCACTGAGCTGGACATGTCACAAGGTTTACAGACAATAAATGGATCTATGCAGTTATTGAGTGGTGCCTAAGATATCAGAAAAGGTCACTCGGAAGGTGCTCACGATGATAAGAAAATCTAACAAAAAGATTTGGGCTTAGATGGAGGAGTGGAGCAATCAAGAAAAAATGGAAGCGTATTGTGACATCCGATAGTCTAGTCGCTACAGTGATGTGTATGTTTATATGTATATATGTATGCATTTATGTGTGTGTATGTGTGTGTGAGTGTGTGTGTATGTGTGTGCGTGTATAAATATATATATATATATATATATATATATATATATATGAGTATGTATGCATTTATTTATGAATATGTACTATCACTCGTTTCACTCATTGCACTGCAGCCATAATGCGACACCACCTGGTATTTTCCCTTGAAGCAGCTTGAATGATGTAAACATTATCGATATACATACTTAATGTATGCACATGGTTAAACACTGTGAAGCTGCGGTACTTCGTCCAGGGAGACCCCTTTAAAGTCGTATCATGTTCAAAAACATTGTATACCTCGAAGGTCGGCGACACGAAGGGAAAGAGAGTGACGGATATCGACATTTCGCGGTCATTTCTGCTTCTCAGCGGTACAAGCTCACCAAGTCCGGCAGTTTCATAACGCACATGCATTATCATATTGACAATCAATCAATCAATCAATCAATCAATCAATCAATCAATCAATCAATCAATCAATCAATCAATCAATCAAGTGACCAATCAATCATCAATCAATCAACATATCTATCTACCTATACACACACACACACGCACGCACACACGCGCACATATATGTACGATGGGTTTCCACACAGTTTCCGTCTACCGAATTTACTCACAAAACACTGATCGCCCCAACGCTATGTAGTAGAAGACATTTGCGCGAAGTACTGTGTAGTAGAACAAAACCTCAAACCATTTGGGCGCAAATCGAGCTTCTTAACCATACAGCAATGATTGATAGGGAACAAACCAGCAAGTGTATTGGAACTAGACATCACGGAACCTGGCTAAGATTTGACCAAGCAAAGCCCCACCAGATAAACATTAATTCAAACAATTTACGATATATAACAAGCGCATCCAACTTGTTTTACTGCAGGAGACTGGAATTGCCAGCTTCCCCTCTGTACCCAAGGAGAGGAGCCCCGGAACACATCTTCAGTAGCTCTTCAAAAGCCTTGAGGTAGGGATACTACCGCTGAAGGTTTTACCAAATTTTGATGGTCACAGTAGACACCATCTAAAGTGGAATTAGCCATTTACGAGCACATCTACCCAACGAAGAAATTATATTAACTTCGTCAGAAGAGGCGCCAGGTTCTAGGACTGCTTTTTTGAGATCTACGAGGGGGTGCTGAAAAATTCCTGGCTTTAAGGGTATCGCAAAAGGCTTGGTTGGAGGCCCAATCTTCCGAGTTCTTTTACAGGGCGCAAAACTTTTACAGGGCGAAATACTGAAGGACCGCTGCAACAAGTGTGTGAATCTGAGAGAGAAATATGTTGAATAAAATGATAATTAACTGACCCACTTGTATTTTCTTTTACTCAAAGCCAGAAACTTTTCAGCACTTCCTCGTACTTGCCACAGCAAAAGATTAGGAGCCAAAAATTGACCGACAACTTACCGTTCCATGGAAAGAGTGCAGTGAAGAGACAAAAAAGAATAAAAGAACGAAATATATTGAGATGGTAGAACTTTGGGTGTCATGCAAATTGTGATCCCACCGAGGTGGAATGCAGAGAGTTTGCAGACCAGTCTTTCTGCAGAGCTTACAACACGCTTGGCATCACAAGAGCATGTAGGTGGAAGGCCATAAGGTTGGCTGTGGAGGCTGCAGAGGTTGCCTCAAGATAGCTGTGGATCAGGAGGTGGAAGCCCTGGAACGGGGTAGTGCCAAGTGGACACAAGCTGGAGAATCATCAACCATGGCTGGGTCCCCTGGAGAGGGTGTCTGAACCAAAAAACCTAATGACACAGGAAACGCCACCAATGATATGTCTCGATGCATAACAGGATGATGCAGGGAAAAATTATATACCAATCTGTTTTTAATGCCACTGCACGCAAAATTTCCATGTAAAAAAAGAGCGTACCTTTAATGCAAGTCTGATGAAGTGGTATTCTAGTATTTCAATTCGCAAATATTACGTAACTTTCCACATGAAACTTTTGCGTGCAATGGTGCTAAAATTTTGGTACACAAAATATATGTATCTGGTAAAAGTGCACTAAAATCTTTCTCTTCTAATTTGAATTATATTTTACTATTCGCCTGACCAATATATTGATTTCTTTTTCCGATTTGATAACTGGATATGTGCATTGTTGTAGTCTTTATCTTATTTAAGATTACAATTCAAAATGTAGCCTCAATCTCGGGTTGAATGCTGCATTGGAAATACTCCATCTTTTTACACTTTCAGGTACCTTCATATATATATATATATATATATATATATATATATATATATGAGAGAGAGAGAGAGATACATAACAAAGATATATATATATATTTATGCATACTTACTTATATATGTATGTATTTATATTTGTGTGTATATATATATGCATGTGTGTATGTATATATATATATGTATATATGTGTATGTACGTATGTATATAAATATTATTATATATATGTATATATATGTATATGCTATTATGTATATATATCTAAATGTATGTATATGTTATTGTATATATGTATATATATATACATATATATTTGACAACAGATGGGTAGCGGTATATTCAATCGGTTGTGATAGTGTGTGTGTGTGTATATATATATATATATATATATTTGAATGTATGTATGTATATATATATATATATATATATATATATAGTTGCAAAAATTTCACAAACTACTATTTAAACTTTCCTGTTCGTCAGAGACAGTTGGGAAAACTATCTGTATGGGAAGAATATCTATATGTATACATGTGTATGCATGTGTGTATATATATATATATATATATATATATATATATATATACACATGCATACATATACACATACATATGTGTGCGTATACATATGTTTATGTCTTTCTCTATCATATATACGGTATGTATGTTTGTGTGTGTATTTATGATTGTTTGTATGTATGTATTATGTAAGTACAGGGAAGTACATGTAGTTGTGGAGGGAAATGTTCCATCTACGCATATATTCTTGAAATAACTGTGACAAACTATTTGTGTACCTCCTTTCTTCCTTTCTTCTTTCTTCTCACCCAGCTTCGGATTCTACATACGACGACTAACTTACCCAATATCAATAATTCGAAATTACTGTATAACTTTTTCGGAGCATTACTAGCACGTATACCATAACCATTAAGACCATTTTTCAACAGATTTTTTTTTATGGACCTCTT
This sequence comes from Octopus bimaculoides, assembly GCF_001194135.2. NCBI lineage: Eukaryota > Metazoa > Mollusca > Cephalopoda > Octopoda > Octopodidae > Octopus > Octopus bimaculoides. Next base: position 21,867,389 of record NC_068996.1, on the reverse strand, counting down.
GAGATATACTCTCCTATAAAACTCAACCTTCATATTTAAATGTGTAATGTCATAATCTGATGTGATACCAACTGTATGCCTATTTATCCTTTTTTATTCTTATATATATACATTACATATGTGTGCGTGTATATGTCTATATTATAATACTATGTATAAAAGTGCCGAGCTGGCAGAATCGTTAGCACGCCGAGCAAAATACTTCGCGGCGTTTCGTCCGTCCTTACATTCTGATGTTCAAATTCCACCGAGGTCGACTTTGCCTTTCATTCTTTCGGGGTTAATGAAATAAGCTCCAGTGAAACACTGGGGTCGATGTAATTTGACTTGCCTCTTCCCTTGTGCCTATAGTAGAGAGGTTTATAATACAATATATATATGTGTGTGTGTGTGTATGTATATAAATATATATATA
>NC_068996.1:21863825-21866675 GCF_001194135.2 Octopus bimaculoides | reverse complement strand
ATATATATATAAAGAGAGAGAGAGAGAGAGAGAGAGAGAGAGAATAGAAAAATTTGACAACATAACAACGGAAAATTAACAAACGCAAACGGAAAAATAGACAAAAACATAATACACAGAAATTTCGCAGTTGTTTCCTCAACAATGTCCAAAAGATCCTAGTGGTATTGCACTTTTAACCTTGATACCACTCCGTTTTAGGCAGCACCAGAACAAGAAGCTTCTGGGAATAGCAAGCGAATGTATACAAGGACAAAAACAAACAAAGCAAGCTAAAAAAAGATAACAATTGTACGTATATAACAAAAGAATAATTAAATAATAATACAAAAATAAAACACAGAAAAAGAATAATTGTACATGTATATCTTATACAACAGAACAAAGCCTTTCGGCTATCAAACGAACGTAGTGAAGTAACGCAAAGGAGAAAAGGGAAAAGTCCTACGGGACAGAGCGGGAAGCCCAGACAGACATGACCGCTCATCCTTTGAAATATCTATGTAACGCAATGCACTCCCTATTTGTTTATTTGTGTGTGTGTGTGTGTGTTGTGTGTGTGTGTGTGTGTGTGTGTGTCTGTGTGTGTTTGTGTGTGTGTGTGTGTGTGTGTTTATGAAGATATTGTTATTATTATTATTGTTGTTGTTGTTATTATTATTATTATATTATTATTATTATTATTATTATTAATAATAATAATGATAATAATAATAATAATAATAATAATAGATAGTAAAGTGGCCAGCAAGCATTATAGTCAAAAAAGTATTTCGTCTGTCGTTACGTTCTGAGTTCAAATTCCGCCGAGGTCGACTTTGCTTTTCATCCTTTCGGGATCGATTAAATAAGTACCAGTTACGCACTGGGGTCGATATAATCGACTTAATCCCTATGTCTGTCCTTGTTTTCCCCCTCTACGTTTAGCCTCCTGTTGGCAATAAAGAAATAAAAAATGTGGTTGGGAAGCAAGCTTCTTAGCAACCAGCTACGCCTGCACCTATATATACAACGGCCAATTAATCCAAGAATCGTTATCGCAACCATGTCGCCAGCTTCAAGAAAATCAATAAGAGACATTCAATATCTTTGGCCGATTTTGTGTAGCGACTTAAGGAAGATAAAATTGTGTATAACATAATTTGGTCCATAGTAAGGCACGCAAAACCATATAATATCATTTCCAGGAGATGCTGATTCTGCTCCGAGGAATCCCTGTCTATTCTGCAGACCAATGAGAAGATTATTAATAGAATTTCTGAAAGACTCTCAAGATGCTTACATGCATATAAATGTACTTTCGCACAATGCATTGGGAATGAATTTGAGTAACTGTTAACATAATTCACCTTCAGATATGGATGAATTAAATTTAGCTATAACCTCCTCATTCTTATAAATATCAAGAGCTATTTAATTCGCTATGTGAACGTATGTGCGCCAAACAACACTTGTGGGTATGCTTACATCTTCGTGGATACTTGTATGAGTGAGTGTACTTGCGCCATACAACCCACGCGAGAACGTTTATACATCCATATCTGTTAACGGTTATATTTAATACTTTTTCGCTGTATTTAATATTTTTATCGTTGTATTGCGCGTTTGCTTCTTTTTTACATCTGTTATTAATTATTGATCTTCTATGTAAATTAAGATATATCTTTTAATTTGCTGCTTTTCTTTACACGAACTGAGATGATACATTGCAAAACTGTTACTTAAACGAGTAATATCTATTTCTCCTCCACTTGCACCGTCGGATGCTCCTGAACCAGTTGCTAAGTGTCTTACCCGTGAGAGATCGATGTTAGATGGGACGAAACAGCTGCGGTGATTAATAAAAATTCTTGTATCTTACATGTTCCGTCTCTCATTAAACATCTTGTGTCTATTAAGACCTAGATTGTTCTCAACATGAAATATAGCAGCATACCAAAAACGTGAGCGGGCAAGACATTTAAAATCACCTAAACAAGCATTATTAAACAGGAACTAGTTTCGGATTTAACAAATTCTTACCATTTGTCTATTCCTCATCAGCCTGATTTGTAATGAACCGTAATCATCAGAATCGTATACAGAGTTGCCCACCGCCATTGGTGGGCGTGCATATGGTTCTGCTAATTACAGCTTAATGGTAAAATTCTGTGTGGTAAGTAGCTTGCTTACTAGCCGCACGGTTCTGGGTTCAGTCCCACTGCGTGGCACCTTGGGCAAATGTCTTCTACTATAGCCTCGGGCCGAACAAAGCATTGAGAGTGGATTTGGTAAACGGAAACGGAAAGAATCTGAAAATTTCTGAAAGACTCTCAAGATGCTTACATGCATCTGAAAGAATATATATGTGTGTCTGTGTTTGTCCCTCCACCATCGCTTGATAACCGATGTTGGTGTAACCTAGTGGTTCGGCAAAAGAGACCGATAGAATAAGTACTAGGCTTACAAAGAGTAAGTCTTGGGATCAGTTTATTCGACTAAAGGCAGTGCTCCAGCATGGCCGCAGTCAAAATGACTGAAACCAATAAAAGAATATAAGAAAAAAGTATATATGTAACTTTCACACGTGCTGTTGATGATTTTTTTCCTTCTTTGGATTATCCCCTTTCTTCTTTCTGACAAAGAGCTATGCTCGAAAAGTCAAACCCTCTCTTTTCACCGACCATCAAGCTAATATATTTCTTTTGCACGTTCTCTTGCTGCTCGTTAATTTTTACTCGTTTATTTGAATTGACTATATATATATACATATATATATACACATATATATATGTGTGTGTGTACACACACACACACACACACACATACACATATATATATCATATATATATATATATATATATATATATA
>NC_068996.1:21859877-21862493 GCF_001194135.2 Octopus bimaculoides | reverse complement strand
GTTGGTACTCCGTCGCTTACGACGTCGAGGGTTCCAGTTGATCCGATCAACGGAACAGCCTGCTCGTGAAATTAACGTGCAAGTGGCTGAGCACTCCACAGACACGTGTACCCTTGACGTACTTCTCGGGGATATTCAGCGTGACACAGTGTGACAAGGCTGACCCTTTGAATTACAGGCACAACAGAAACGGGAAGTAAGAGTGAGAGAAAGTTGTGGTGAAAGGGTACAGCAGGGTTCGCCACCATCCCCTGCCGGAGCCTCGTGGGGCTTTAGGTGTTTTCGCTCAATAAACACTCATAACACCCGGTCTGGGAATCGAAACCGCGATCCTATGACCGCGAGTCCACTGCCCAAACCACTAGGCCATTGCGCCTCCACATTTTATCTAATATGAATAATATAATGCATCTAATGATAATAATGATAATAATTGATTCATTTGTATGCATATACATACACATATGCATGTACATTTAAGTGTAGGTATATGTATTTATGTATATTTATGTATGTATATGTATATGTAAAAGTATGTATTTATGTGTGTATTTATATTTATGACTTAACCTTATGTACTTTCTAAAATCTCTGACGAAGCCTAGAGAAACATCCAAGTACCTCAATTTCATCTACCAATTACTTCAGTCCGCTGGAGGGATAAAGGTAGAATGTTGTTGCTATTATGCAAAAGTGTCGTAAGTCGAAAACGTTGCTTTTTCAGAAAACAAACAGATAGTTTTACCATTCCGTAGTAAAACAGTTGTACTTCGCTTCGATAATTTTTGATATCGTGGCATCTAAAGCAGTTGGAAGTACGATAATTTGCTTGAAAGAACCGGCTATTGCAAGCTAAAATAAGTATTGAGAAAAAAAACCCCGCATTTGGCCGATTTGGGACATACGATAGTTTAACATAATAGCAACGATATATACACACACACACACACACACACACACACACACATACACACACACACACATATGTATATGAGGTATTTGTTATCATAGTTAAATCAGATAAATCGTTGAAAGTCTGACAAACTGCGATATTCGTCTCGAGATAGCATACCTTATAGATGTACAGTATTAAAAAATCACACAAATTTATCAATAGTGGACGAAAATCGTTCTGCGATGGTGGTGGTGGTGGTGGCACTACAAACTACGTATTTCTGTCATTTTAACTTCTTCAGTGGTAAGTACCTACTAACAACCGCATACTAAGAGAAAATCGGCTACTATTAACATACTGAAATAATGACTGAAAGATCATTGAAGTCGTAGTTATACGGCAGAGTAACTTAAAATTCATTATGAGGCACAGAAACAGCATTAATTTAGAATAATGTGCGTATCATACTTAAAGCACGTATATTTTTGAAATAGCATTAAAAACAGAAATATATCTATTTCTTTATTGCCCACAAGAGGCTAAACATAAAGGGGACAAACAAGGACAGACAAAGGGATTAAGTCGATTACATCGACCCCAGTGCGTAACTGGTACTTATTTAATCGACCCCGAAAAGATGAAAAGCAAAGTCGACCTCGGCGGAATTTGAACTCAGAACGTAACAGCGGACGAAATACCACTAAGCATTTCGCCCGGCGTGCTAACGATTCCGCCAGTTTGTCGCTCTAAACACAGGAATATATCAGCGATGTGTCTGCTTTAAATATGTCGCAAAAAACTTTTATTTTGAATTAATACTGCTTCTGTCGTTCAAAACAAATGTTATTCGGCCTGACAACTAATTGCGACATTAGCGATTTTTAATCATTTTTTCACATCACTAACGGGTGATTTTTAATCGCTGCTGATATATTTCTGTGTTTTTTAACACTATGTGACTATAAGAGATGCTTTCTCGAGACGAACACCGAAGTTTATCATGTTTTTAGCGATATATCTATTTTTTTGTGATACCACAGTGTCACAGTATCGACCAAACCATCAGATGCTGTTATATACCGCTGGTCACAATGCGCTTCCAATTCTGTCTTGATTGCGCTAATCTTTTCCATTTTTACCTAAATTACTCAACTAAATCGTCACCTCATCGTTGTGGATCCAAGTAGCCCTTCCCGGTCTCTTGGATACCACTCGAAATCTGCACTGTTGTCTTTGCACCATGTCCAGCCCAGCAGTACTCTGTGATTACATTATTCACTCCGCTCCGATCTCGAATTATCTAATTTCGAATGTACTCTCGTAATGATATACCTAGCATGGATTTTTCCATGGCTCTTTGCGTCATAGCCAATCGATGTTCTAACCTCTTCGCAGTAGCTCAGGTCTCACTTCCTATCGATGAGTCTGGCACGCATGGTATTGTCTATCTTTGTTTGCAGCACATCCTTTATTGAGGTAAATGCCTTCCATCTTGCCTTTATTCTCTTTGAGATATCAGTATCCATATCTCGTCTCATATTCACAATATATATATATATATCTACGTATGTATATACACATACATGCACACACACACAAAAATTTATCATGCCACAGAAGCAATATTAATTCAAAATCTGCATATCATACACAACGATTATGCATGATATACAGATTGCTATTTTGAACTGATGCTGTTCCTGTGCCATAACGAATATATA
>NC_068996.1:21857973-21858291 GCF_001194135.2 Octopus bimaculoides | reverse complement strand
TATATATATATTTGTGTGTATGTGTGTGTGTGTGTGCGTTTGTATGTATGTATGTATGTATTTGTCTGTGTTTGCCTCCCCACCCTCGCTCGACAACCGATGTTGGCGTGTTTACGTCCCTGTAACTTAGCAGTTCAGCAAAAGGAACCGATATATATATACACAAATATATATATAGACATACATACATACACATATATATATCCAACTATATATCTATCTATATACCTATATACACATACACAAATATGCATACATGCATATATAAATATAAATACACACACACACACACACACACACACACACACATATATATAT
>NC_068996.1:21856221-21857952 GCF_001194135.2 Octopus bimaculoides | reverse complement strand
TATATACCTACATACATATACATACATGCTTGCATGCATGCATACGTACGTACATACATACATACATACATACATACATACATACACACTCATCCATATCTCTGTATTTCTGCTACCCTGCTCAAAACACCTTCCTTCATACTGCTTACCTACTGCTCGCTTTCTACTGCTCGCTTTCTACTGCTCCCCTACTGTTTACCTACTGCTGGGTATTGAAAAGCACGTCTACCCTCTCCCGCTGTTTAACATACCGTAGTGTGTTATCTGTTAAAATAATTATGTACACACCGATATGTGTGTGAGAAAGAAAGTGAGAGAGAGAGAGAGGGGGGAGAGGGGAAGAGAAAAAGGGGGTGATACAGATAGACAGATAGATAGATAGATAGATAGATAGATAGATAGATAGATAGATAGATAGATGTACACTATACATCGTTACATGCTGGAATGAATATAAACCGGGTATTAACGGGTTTAAGAAAGGACAGGCGTTTCCACAGCAGCCATGAAGGAGGTGGGTGTTCCCGAGGCAAAAGACGAGAGGTGTTGCGCAGGAAGGGTAGTGGTACGGGGTTGGTGGGACGAGAGAGGGGACAGGAAGAGACCAAAAGAAGCAACTAAAGTAGTTGGTGAGTGTATTAGTAGTGGTAATATTGATGTTGGTGTTGACGTTGGCAAAAGGGTAGATATGTGTCTATACACACAACACGCGCGCGCACACACATACACCACATACATCCACCCACATATGTATACATATATATTTGTGTGTGTTTATAATGTATGTGTGTGTGTGTGTGTGTGTGTGTATAGTCACATACATACACAGATGCATACATACACACATGCATACATACACACATGCATACATACACACATACATACATTTATAAATGTTTGTCTATGTTTCTGTGTATATACTTATCTATATGTGTGTGTTTATGGGTTAGACAGTCTGAAAGGATCCGATAGGCCCAAGACAGTATGGTGCTTTCCTGTATTTCTGGCTTGGTTTCTACGACTTGATGCCTTTCCTATCACCAATCACTTTACAGAGTGTAGTGGGTGCAATTTTTTTTTTTTATGTGCCACCAGCATTATTGGGGGCACCATGCAGCTTGCAAGACTACAAACCCAAGAGTGGATGGAAATAACTTTATGTTAAGAGAATAAAGAGTTGAAAAGAATAAAGTACGAGAGAAATGGCCCAGAGCAGAAGAGGTTTCTTGTTGTAGAGGAGTTACATGGTTACTCACATTTTTGAAGATATGGTGGAGTGATCGTTTGGAGGGTGGTGATCAGATGGTGATTGAGTAGAACTAGAAAGTGATATAAGAAAGAGGTGATGAGGTGTCAGGCTGGACCTTCAAAAATCAGGGTGGGGTGGGGAATGATTTGGGGCAAGGGTGTCAGAAATTAATTGAGGAGTAGGGACTGTCAGATAATACGAAGCTGCAGAATAGTAATGATGATGCAATAAACAGGACGAAAGAAAGACCATGAGACGTTGAGCAGATTACAAAAGTGGCTGGGGAAGAACGAGAGAGAGAGAGAGAGAGAGGGAGAGAGAGAGAGGGAGAGAGAGAGAAAGAGAGAGAGAGAAAGAGAGAGAGAGAGAGAGAAAGAGAGAGAGAGAAAGAAAGAGAGAGAAATAGAGAGAGAAATAGAGAGAGAGAAAGAGAGAGAGAGAGAGAGAAAGAGAGAGAGAGAGAGAGAAAGAGAGAGAGATGC
>NC_068996.1:21854255-21856209 GCF_001194135.2 Octopus bimaculoides | reverse complement strand
AGAGAGAGAGAAAGAGAGAGAGAGAGAGAGAAAGAGAGAGAGAGAGAGAGAAAGAGAGAGAGATGCAGGTGCAGTGTATGAAGAGGGTGAGAAGTATGATGAGGCGGAAGGGGTGGGAAAGATAATTTACTGAGGACTGGGTGGATAGCAGTATTAATGGATGAAGGATGGAGAAGCGAAGTGGTTCTAGGTATTAAAACGAGTGGTATCAAGGAAGAACTGCAGCTAGTGTGGTTATGAGAGGTGGTGCAGTTTATCTTGAGAAGGAAGGTAATTGGGTAGAAGGCCCAGTTGTGCTGGTGTATATTTACACAAACATATATACACAGTTCTACTGGAATTCAATTTCGCTGATGCGAGCGGGTCTTCTCGTGAATCATATATCGCCATTATTTCAATCCTTTGTCATCTCGTCCATGAGGTTCAATGTTCTGAGATCAGCCTTCTTCACTTTGTCCCATATATTCTTGGGTTTCCCTCTTACATAGATTCCATCCATTTTTTGGTGATCAGCATTTCTTTATACAACTGTTCTCATCCATCCGCGTCACATGTCCATACCACATGCACACTATATGTGATTCCTCATACGCTCAGTTTTTAGCTCAACACCTTTGCACTATTTCTTTCATGCACACTCACATTGCACATGCAACGAAGCATACACGTTACATTTCCTTGTAGTTCTCTGCATTCGAAGCTCATGACTCACTACCATGCCACCACGTAACATCGCAGTTCTAATACAAGCGTCATACAATCTGCCTTTTACTCTGTAGGAAAAGTCCTCTGTTGCCAACAGAGGTACTGGCCAATTTCTCCAACCCATTCTTACTCTGGCTGCTATTCTTTCAGCGCTACTTCCTCTCATGCTAATTACATCACATAGATAACAAAGCCCATCAAATATTATTAGTAAGTCATTCGGGCATTTCAGAGAATCTATTTCCAGTGTGATTATAGTATGTACTGTTCCAGTGCGCCTGTCATTGTTATATATGAAACTAACATTCCCTGGTAGCCTGTCTGTGATTTCACTACATCTCTTGTGAGTCCATAGCCAGCATTAGGTATAGCGTATTAGGTACAACTTTTCAGAAAATCGAGCAAAGTCATTTCTCTTCTGTTAAAGAGCGTAGTCTCGAAATGTAAAAGACTTTCTCACCTTCCCGAGCGTCAAACTAATACATCTGCTTGTTGTTTATACACTTGTCCTCGTCCTTTGTTTTTCTGTAAATTTTAACTATATATATATATATGTCGGACGGCTAGGTTACGGGAAGGTATACACATCAACACCGGTTGTCAAGAGGTGACGGGGGACAAACACAAACACAAAGATGCACGCAGACACGCACACACACACACACACACTCTCACACACACACACTCACACACACACACACATACGCATAAGGCTGGGGAACAAGCTTCTTGCTACACAGTATCGTCTACTCCTATTATATGCACATATATATATATATTATAATATAATATGATTTAATATGATATAATATATATATATGATGATGGCTGCCCCCTCGTTATCGAGTATGGTCATTGCACGAAGCTTAACTTAACGGTGCTGTGATCGAATGTGACTTTTTAGCCCAGCCAAAGATCTACAATGTCTTTCACAGAGTTGGCATCCAAAAGCCTTTACTCGCAATAGCTGGCTGTTGTTGTAATTAGGCTCCATGTGCCTTTGCGTGTCGTTTAAGTCCTCCTGCTGAATCACACTCCCTTCCACATGCCCGACGGACATGACTAGTATGGTGTGTAGCATCATCACCAGCGGCCTGGTAGTCAATCATCGGTCTTGCTTTATGACTACAAAGATGACTCATAAGCCCAGCTTTACTGAGGCACGGTCTTGCACAGACACTGCATGTCAGTGGCATAGGAAGACCCTTACCATCCGGAAGTGCAACAACAATGTCCTTCCTGACATCCC
>NC_068996.1:21852557-21854005 GCF_001194135.2 Octopus bimaculoides | reverse complement strand
TATATATATATACATATATATTATATTACATCATATCATATATATATCTTTTATATTCTTTTACTTTTCTATTATTTCAGTCATTTGATTGTGGCCGTGCTGGAGCACCGTCTTAAAGGATTTTTTTAGCCGAAGAAATCGACCCCAGGATTTATTCTTTGTAAACATAGTACTTATTCCATCGGTCTCTTTTGCCGAAACGATAAGTTACGGGGAGTTAAACACATAATATCAGTTGTAAAGCGATGGCGGTGGGGGACAAACACTGACAGAAAGAGATCACCACCACCCCCACACACATATATATATACGACGGACGTCTTTCAGTTTCCGTCTAGCAAATCCGCTCGCAAGGCTTTGGTCAACCCGAGCTTATTGTAGTCAAGGTGCCACGCAGAGGGACTGAACCCGGAACCATGTGGCTGGGAAGGAAGGTTCGTACCACACTGGGTATATATTCATGTATACAAGCATGTGTGTATGTATTTGTGTGTCTGTGTTTATCCTATCACAATCGCTTGACAACCGATGTTGGTGTGTTTAAGTCACCGTAACTTTGCGGTTTGACAAAAGAAACTGATAGAATGATTACTAGGCATACAAAGAATAAGTCCTATGGTGGATTTTCTCGACTAAAGGCAGTGCCCCAGCATGGTCTCGCAGTCAAATGACTGAAACAAATAAAAGAATAAAAGAATATATATATGTGTGTGTGTGTGTGTGTGTGTGTGTGTGTGTGTGTGTGTGTGTGTGTGTGTGTGTGTGTGTGTGTGTGTGTAAGGGATTAAAATAAAATAAGCAACAGGATATCCAGAAGTAATGCAGCACGATCGTTTCAAGCGACTCCATTTAATTGAACAATGCAACCATTACATCAATTTAAATGCAGAGCAATCCTTAGCTGCACAAAGTCATAGAATTACAATAAATTTAAACAGATGGACGCATTAGCGTAATTTTACTTAAAACTTCCAAGAAGGTAAGGAGATAGACAAACAACATGCTGTCTTCACTTCAGCTTTGTCTATCTCCTTACCTTCTTGGAGGTTTTAGGTAAAATTATACTAATGCGTCCATCTGTTTTAATTTAATGTAACTCTATGTATTTATGCAGCTGAGGATTGCTCTGCATTTAAATTGATGTAATGGTTGCATTGTTCAATTAAATGGAGTCGCTTGAAACGATCGTACTGCATTACCTCTGGATATCCTTGTTGCTTATTTTGATTTTAATCACCTTCTTTTGAAATTGTATGGATAATACCGTACTAAATTCTGGTGCCTCAACTTTAGTACCATATTCTTCTGAATTTATATTAGATTTGTAGGTATGTATGTATATAAGTATGTATATATATAAACAATATGAGTATATGCATATATATGTACATGTATGTACATACCTTCATCCACATGTACATATAGATACATAACTGGATACATGACAT
>NC_068996.1:21851397-21851938 GCF_001194135.2 Octopus bimaculoides | reverse complement strand
ATATATATATATATATATATACACAAGGATATACTCAGGATTGCAGCTAAAGACTTACACTCATGGATATACACAGGTTTGCACCTAAGGACTCATGCGTTGATTTCTATAACTTCGGAAAATTGAACTATGAACTTTTATGCCTCTTTTTTCTTCTCTCCTTCTATCTCCTTATTCTCTTACTTCCTTCCTGTATGTTATCATCTAATTGATATATATATCATTCTCATTTTCCATATTTTTTTCTCCAATTTGTCTCTGATGATGGAATATCCTATACTCAAGGATATTCCAGAAACAGCTGTAAGATTTTGAATTTCTTCCTGTAATAATATCGTATATGACTTGATGTTTGCCTTGCCGTAATGTTTAACGTCCTGTTTAACAATTATATATACGCTGCATCGGAAATCTGCAATGGCTCCATAACTGCCGTCTCGGCTATAATCTTGGAGCCCCAGTAATCCGTTACAGCCCTTACCTAGCGTACCTAATCGTTTAGATCACCTGTGAACTAAACCCCTATACTTTATATGTATAT
>NC_068996.1:21846124-21849384 GCF_001194135.2 Octopus bimaculoides | reverse complement strand
ATATATATAGCATGTGTACTGCACACATATATGTTATACACACACATATATACAAACATATTTATATATACATTTACATATGTGTGAATATATGAGTTTCTATATATAATATGTATGTATTATATTATATTTTATTATATTATATTATATTATATTACATTTCTATACATGATGCTGGACTCTCATTGCTTCAACGAATGTGGATCCAACAAGACACAGCTACTCACTATTCTTTGTTCGATGTTTTGCTATGCCGTCTCATGGAGTGATTTAGACCTATCCAGGATTTGCAGACTTTACATCAATGGTTTTCTTTATTTGAGGGTAGATTGGACCTGTTCTTACGCTGGACTCTTTTTACCTTCGCGTTATTGATCTTGGCTTCCTCAAAATTAGAGATAGCTTGGCAGCAAGAGCTTTCTATTGGGCTTCTGATTATTACGTTTCCAGGTTTATCCTGCAGGTTTTCAAGCAGGTCTTTACAGTGTCCCCATAACCAAGCAATGGTCAGGCTTTGTGTCTGGCAACAGAGCTAAGATTACTAGAGAAGAGGGCTTTAGGAAAGTGAGTATCTTCCATGAACAAAGGCAGTGAAAATGGAATGAGTCTAGCCATTTAATCTGGCGCTTGTTGAGTATCCATATTTCACAGCCATATAACAAAAAGGTAACCACTATTGCCTGGTCCACTTTGATCTTTGTGGCCAGGCAGATGTCTTGATCTCTCTTCAGTTTGGATAAGCTGGAGTAGACTTTGCTACATGACCTTAGCAGGCTAATAGTCTTAAATCATTGCCGTAAAGAATCAATGACCATTTCTAGACGTTTCGATTAGAATTAGAAACTAACCAATATGTCACCATCATAAGCGTCTGTACCCTAACCATAACCCACACGGAGGAATTCAAAAATCCATCTATGATAATCTCAGTTGAGTAATTAAAGGAGTACCATACAAAGTCTCTTGGGAGTTAATACTCCCGAGAGACTTTAATTCCTGAGTTGGTAAGAATGACTCAACATAGAAGGGAATACTAGGGAAGCATGTCATTGAAAAGGAGACTTCTAATTGTTATCTGACAAGATGCAGCGAGTTCAGATGAACTGTTACTATCATAGTCTCCCAACAAGCCAATCTGGATGTACCCCAGACCAAAAGATATACTATGTGGTTCTACAACAGGTGGACCGAAGGAATGCTCACATGACTACATCACTTGGAGGTGCAGATTGCTGATCAGATTACTGACTGGTCAGGAGCATCGTGCTTTTAAAGTCGACAACTAAACAACTTAGACACTGAACCAAACATATAAAGAAACTCGACGTATCTGCACTCAAGATATAGGAAAAGTGCACCGAACTAAGACAGATCCTAGACAAAATTCTGGGATATTGAACAATCCTGGAAAAACTTAAAGCAACTTACATATTAGACAGCGTCTGAGGTTCATGACCTTGTCAAGCGCAAATATCAGGATTGATTCGGTGAGAATAATCATGGCATTGCAAAATTTATAGACAAAACGCACTTTGCCCATAGTGAGTATATCTCAGGTACTATCAGGCCTGCAGACGTCACTGAGAGCCATGAAGAACCTATGGTGGGTATCTGAACAACAAGTAACTGCTGACAAACATGATATGAAGACCTTTTATGAGATGCTCAAGGCAGTCTATGGTTCCACGTCCATAGTACTGCAATGCTTCTCACATCGAATGACATTCAGTTTCTTATAATCAAGAATTACAATCTCTCTCGTTGGGCGTAGCTCTTCAACACTGTCCTAAACCAAGTATCAACAGTAAACAATGACGTCATTGATTCACTCTCACAACAAGCTTTCTTGGATCAGCTTGACTTGGAACTGTTCCGGTCAGAAGTGACAAAAACTATAAGGCAGCTGTGTTCCGGGAAGTCACCAAACTTAGACGGCGTACTAGGTAAGGTCTACAAGTATTGCAGAACTCATATGATTAAAAAAAACTCCCCGAACTTTCCCAGAAAATATGTAGCCAAGGTGTCATACAAAGACGCTTCCATAGTACATCTATACAAACGAAAGGACAACAAGTACTGTTGTGATAATCATCGTAGCACATCGCTCCTCTCTATTATTTAATAACAATTTGTGTCGGTTATTAAATAATTGTTATTAAATATTTCATGTAACTCCTACAAAATATGTTGAATTCCACTTACTTTCACTCATTCGTGTGTCTATATGTGTGTGTGTATACATATATGCATACATATATACAAATATACACGCACACATTTATATACGCTTACGTATTTATACATATACATAATATACATGCATATGTATATACAAACATATATATGTATATGTATGTGTATGTATGTATGTATGTATGGATGTATGTATGTATGTATGTATGTATGTCTGTATGTATGTATGTATACAGTATGTGAGTGGTATTTGAGGACACAGTATATTAAAACATCTCTAACTCAGCAAAGTTAAAATATATAGTTTTAATAAAAATTTGTGCACATATTCTCGATAAGCTTCCTTATATAATTAGTTTAAGAATCCGTCTTCAGCTTCGACGACTGCTCCAGTGTGAGACTGAATCACTGATATGTGTGCACTAAATGCTTCTTATTCATTTAGGGCGTCACCTACACTATGGTAGCCTTCAGCGAACTTATGGTATTGTGATGATGCTGATTAATCTCCTTTTCAATAAAGTTCCAATCGTATTAATCCATCGGATTTAAATCAGCTGATTTTAAAGGCCGCAAGTTAGGTGTCGTATAACCGTAAACATTGTCTGATACCCATTTTAGAGTTACAAGATTTTGTGCGAAGGTGCTGAGTCTTGTTAAAACACATATGGCCTTCCACTGTGTACTTCATACATCGAAGGCTTATCAACTGTCACCAGCACCTCAAAGTATCTAGCAGCATTAGTTCTAAGACCACGAAGAAAGATGTGAGACGGCACCACTCCTAAAAACCACAATTGCTGAAAACTTAGTAGGCATCTCTCTGGGGACATCAGAAGAATTTCCACATAACCTTCTGTCATTTCTCCTGTTAGACTTTTGCTCTTGTTTTTCTCATCAAATTTTTCTAATCGAAGTTTTTCTCATCAGCGAAGAGCCAAAGCATGCCATGTTCGTGAAGGGTTTTAAGTAACCTTTCGGCATGGATCAAACGGATTTCCCGTGTCTTTACAGACACGAATTGGTTTCTCCTAAGTAAATAGAAGTTGCATCGAATTTCCTCCGGC
>NC_068996.1:21844631-21845625 GCF_001194135.2 Octopus bimaculoides | reverse complement strand
CTGTATACATATAAGGCAGCGAGCTGGCAGAAACGTTAGCACGCCGGGCGAAATGCTTAGCGGTATTTCGTCTGTCGTTGCGTTCTGAGTTCAAATTCCGCCGAGGTCGACTTTGCCTTTCATCCCTTTGGGGGTCGATAGAATTGACTTAATCCGTTTGTCTGTCCTTGTTTTTCCCCTCTGTGTGTAGCCCCTTGTGCAGTAAAGAAATAAGAAACGTTAGCACGGCGGGCAAAATGCTTAGCGGTATTTCGTCTGCCGTTGCGTTCTGAGTTCAAATTCCGCCGAGGTCGACTTTGCCTTTCATCCTTTCGGGGTCGATAAATTAAGTACCAGTTACGCACTGGGGTCGGTGTAATCAACTTAATCCGTTTGTCTCTCCTTGTTTGTACCCTCTATGTTTAACCCCTTGTGGGCAATAAAGAAATAAGAAACTGTATACATGTGTACACAAACACACACACACAGTGTTAATAATGACAGAAGCTTTATTAGATAAAAATAGCAATTTGTGTATCATTCATAAAATAGATATATCGCTGAATGATAAACTATCATATTCGTCTCGAGAAAACATATATATCAGCAACAGATAAAAATCGGTCATTGGCGGCGGTAAAATTGCTGAATATGTATACCTGCTTCTTTCAACATCGTCAGTTGTAAGCATTTACTGACACATCAATCTAAGAGAAAATCGGCCTCTACTGATATAGTGAAACTGACTTATAAATTATTGATGTCGAAATTAGTCGGCAGGCTAAATAAAATTTGCTAATAGCGACAGAAGTTCAAAATAGTAAATATATTGTTCAAAGATGAAACATGGAAAGATATCAGGGAAGATATCAAATATATGTGTAAATTTACTAACCAACATTTCCTATATGTGCGTACTTGAGAATATATACATATAATATATCTATCTATCTATCTATCTATCTATCTATCTATCTATCTATATATATATATATATATATATATATATATATAT
>NC_068996.1:21839722-21842161 GCF_001194135.2 Octopus bimaculoides | reverse complement strand
CATATATATATAAATGCGTGTGTGTATGAGAGAGAGAAAGAGAAAGAGATAGAGTAGCGTCGGAGGATAAGTTTACGAAAACTACTTACAATTTTTGTGAGACGCTGCGTTCAATCATGTAAAAACAAAAGTAAATGAGTATATGCATATATACGTACAGGTATGTGCATACCGACATCCACCTGTATGTATAGGTGCATATCTGGGTACAGGACATTGCAAACAAACGTAGACGAGAACACACGAGCCACATATATATATAAATGCGTGTGTGTATGAGAGAGAGAAAGAGAGGGAGAGAAAGAGAGGGAGAGAGAGAAGGCGGGAGAGAGAGAAAGAGAGTGTGTGTGTGTATGTGTCTTTGTGTTTGTAATTCTCACACTCTTCCTTCGTTTTGCCAACTAGTTTTGGTTTTAAGTCCACGTACTTTAGCGGTTCGGCAAAAAATAATGCTAGAGTTAGTAGCAAACTTAAATGGAGCATAGTGCTGAGGTCGATTATTCGACTAAAGCTCAATACAGCGATGCTCCATCATGGCCGCAATCCAATGACTGAAACGAGTGAGTATGTGTGTGTGTGTGTAAGTGAGAGAGAGAAAGAGGGAGTGTGTTTGTATGTGTGAGTGCGCCTTCATAGCTATATATGCATACATATATCTTCCTCGAACTTATCTTGTCTCTTAACTCTAAACCTTATTCTTCGTCACTGTTTTGTTCTCCGCTTTCTCTGTCTTCTTGCTTCATCTCCCCCTTCAACACTATCTTCCTTTTCCTATTTCCTCTCCTCCTACTCCACTTTCTACTTCTCGCTTTTGCACGGACACCATATAAAATATGAAAATCCCATTAAAATATTTTTTTGCTTATTTTGGAATTAATAAACACTATTTAAACATGTACGGAGGATTATATGCGATGTCCCTGGAGTTGAAGATGGTGGGGAGTAACTGAATAAATATGAGAAGACAGGAGGAGTCTCTCCCCCGTCTCTCACTCTCTCTCTCTATCTCTCTCTCTCTCTGCACATGTACACATGCATACACACACACACACACATGTACGTATGCATGTGTGTGTGTAGGCATATATATATATATATGTATATATATCTGTACCCTGATATGCATCTATATACACATGTAGATGTAAGTATGTACATATATGTATGTATTACATGCATATATATTCTTTGTATTATATATATATATATACACACACGCGCACACAAATATATATATAAATACAAAAACGCATTTATGCACATGCATATATATATATATATATATTTATAAATATGTGTATGCATATATTATTTAAATATTTGTACATGGAATCACATATATGTGAATATGTGCGTATGTGTATATGCACGCTCACACACATATACATTATTTCATGTATACAATTCTATATTTAAGAGATGAGGAATTATGTACATTATATACATTATTTACATTTGACGGATATTTGTCCTCATCTTGTTTGTTGTTAACGCAACGTTTCGGCTGATATACCCTCCAGCCTTCATCAGGTGTCTTGGGGAAATTTCGAACCTGGGTTCTCATTCCTAAGGTATTTTTCGATGTTGTTGTTGTTGTTGTTGTTATTATTATTATTATTATTATTATTATTATTCAGGTCACTGCCTGCAATCGAACTCGGAATCTTGGGGTTAGCAGTACGCGCTCTTAACCAGTACGCCATTCGTCAAATGTAAATAATGTAAATAATTGTTTCATTTATGTTTTGCTTGATTTATTCATTAAAATGTGGCCATAAAGCTGCACCACCTTGAAGAGTTTAGTCCAGGGGTTCCCAACTTTATAATGCTTGTGGACCCCATGAGAGCTATCTTATCATCTGTGGACCCCATATATGCACATGTAAATTTTTGAAATAAAATCTTTGTTTGTAGGTTAGTAAAATCTAACGATGAAATAATTTCGTTATATTCATAGCATAAATTCCAAATACGAAATCTTGAAAATTTCAATAAATACAGATACCTCTCCTAGTAAACAAAATTTATATATGGACCCACAAATTACAATTTTTTACTCATGGACCCCACTCAAAGCTTCTGTGGACCCCGGATGGGGACACCAGTGCTTATTTTTAAAGCCTGGTATGCATTCTGTTGGTCTCTTTGGCCAATGCTACGAGGTCGAAGACAAACCTTCACAGGATCTCAAGCGGTGGTGTAGGACAAACATAACAGAAATAGAAAGATACACGCAAACAGATGTGTGTGTGTGTGTGTGTTTGTATAAATATATATATTCTTTTTCTTTCTTTTTTTTTATTCTTTTTACTTGTTTCAGTCATTTGACTGCGGCCATGCCGAAGCAGTAGCTTTAGTCGAGCAAATCGACCACAGGATTTATTCTTTGTAAGCCCAGTACTTATTCTATCTCATTGACGAACCGCTAAGTTACGGTTG
>NC_068996.1:21839391-21839702 GCF_001194135.2 Octopus bimaculoides | reverse complement strand
ACACACACACACACACACACACACACACACACACACACACACACACACACACACGATGGGCTTCTTTCATTTTCCGTCTACCAGATCCACTCACAAGGCTTTGGTTGGCTTGAGGCTATAGTCGTAAACACTTGCCCAAGGTGCCAAGCTATTTACCACACAGCCAATCATCTGGGTAAATAACCTTATAAATTGCATTTCAAAGCTCCTCTAAGGTTGTTCGCTACCATACTATATTGCTGGATGATATTTATATAATATTTAGTTATACAATAATATGTAAGATATGTGAAAGACCAAGCAATTAACAG
>NC_068996.1:21837192-21838239 GCF_001194135.2 Octopus bimaculoides | reverse complement strand
ATATATATATATATATATATATATATATAAATATATATATACACACACATATGTATGTGCATATATATACATAAATAACAGTTTATACATGCGTGCATATATGTGTGTGCCGAATATACATGTATGTGTACATATATGAGTGTCTATATATATATATGTATATGAGTGACTATACATATGTGTGTGTATGTATGTATGTATGCATGTATGTATGCATGTATGTGTTTATGTATATATCTAATTATTCAATTTTATTTCAAGATCTCTTGCCAATAGAGAAAGAGTTGGTTTCAAACCTAGATCTAAGATTCTTTCATTGGAATTTCACCAACATCAACAAGGTATTTTTGTATGTATGTATAAGCGCAGATTTGTATGTTTTGCTTTATGTATGTCTTCTTGCATATCTAAACATGCTCAGATTTTTACAGTTCCAGTGATGGATTGGATCTGTAGTCTTCGAATCAGCTTTCTCCTTTCTGGTTTTGAGAAGCCTAACTTCTCAAGATTTGCCTTTAGGCAGTGTGTTACATATCCCAGTGCCCTAATAATTACAAGTATAAACCTGTACTTGTAATCTGGATAAAGTAACTGCAGATTTCTCAATAATTCAGCGTAGGTACTCTCTTTTTCGATGATCTTCAGCTTTATGTTATCAATCACTGGGGGGTTGATTTCCACAACGGTACAGTTTCTCTTCTATATCTATCTCAAATTACAATGTCAGGTCTATTATGTTTACATTTTATTGAGTTTTTTTCTAGGACAATAAAGTATGGTCAGGCAAACAACTGGCATCTTGTAAAATTTTTACAGTAATATAATTGTAGATTGACACAATTCGAGGGCAGAAATGGATGTTGCCGAAGTTTGGATCACAAGAGATCAATAAAAGATTGGTTGAAGAATGCTTATAAATCCACTCACAAGGCTTTCGTCAGCCCGAGGCTGCACTTGCCCATGGTGCTACGCAGTGGGACTGAATCCGGACCATGTGGTTGAGAACCAAGCTTCTTACCACACAACCACTCCCATATATATATATAT
>NC_068996.1:21835687-21836803 GCF_001194135.2 Octopus bimaculoides | reverse complement strand
TGTGTGTGTGTGTGTGTGTGTGTGTGTGTGTGTGTGTATGCATCCAATATGAAATTCCAATATGAACATTTTAGAGTGTTTGGGTGTCAATCTGAGGACAGTGCAAACGATTCGAAAAGACTTGGATGAATCTAATGGTGATTACGAAAGTATGGCAGCTCGGAAATCTCACTCTGAACGTTCTTATGAGAAAATAACTGAATATATTGGTGAGATTCAGGTCATGATCCCGCCAAGTCAATCAGGTCCATCGCCAGAGACATGGGAGTGTCGGAGTTTCTTATCAGTCAGGTAGCGCTTGAAGACATTCGGTATTCCTCATACTAGATGAGAGACAACCAGTTTTTATCCAAAGCCATCAAGGACAAAAGGAAACACCACGCTACGAAGCTTTTGAACAAACTCAAGCAGCCCGTCCAACCGAACATGCTTTGGTTTTTCTCAGACGAGAAAAATTTCTGCCAGGATCAGATGGTGAACACACAGAACAACCACTGGCTTGCCGTATCCCCAAAACATGTACCGAGAGAAAAATCAATCCTGTCAACATCATGGTGTTGAGATTGATCACTAATGACGGCGGTCTCCATTCATCTTCTGATACGGTCTCACTTTCAACACGGAGGCCTAAATCAAGTGCCTGGAGGATATAGTGCTGCTCAGGGTCAAGAGGATGGCTACTGGAAGACACTTTGTCTGGCAACAGGACTCTGCACCATGCCACACAAGCAGGAGAACCTAGTCATGGCTGTCAGACAATTTCTGTGACCACATCACCCCTAACATCTGGCCACTTAACTCCCCAGACTGCAACTCCCTTGATTATTATAGTGTGGGGTGCAGTTGAGTGAGAGACCAATAAAACTCCTTGTAGCACTAAAGATGAACTGAAGGCAAGGATTATGGCAGCATTCACCAACTAAAACAAAGAGTCCGCTCAGAAGAGTTGTAGGAGATTCCGAAGTCGTCTGAAGACCGTGGCTGAAGCCAACGGCGATTTTATTGAATAAATTTACTCTTCAGCTTAGGGTGTCACGCAGTGGGACTAAATCCAGAATCATGTGGTTGAGAAGAAAACTTATATACAGCCACGCTCCCACCTATAGCCACGTCTAT
>NC_068996.1:21832115-21833242 GCF_001194135.2 Octopus bimaculoides | reverse complement strand
TATATATATATATATATATATGGTGGTTGTCTACTCCTTAAACAGAGTTTGACCACCTCCTGCACCTACACCTTAGCCCTTTCATGGCGTCTGATGTGGCTTTTTAAACCAGACAGTGTTTTGAAAGAACACCCACACAGATTGCACCTCTGATTTGCACTACCAATACCTGCAAGTAAGTTCTGCTCATTGTGGATCCTAACATGTCTTTTAAGACCCCCATTGGATTTGCAAACCCTCTGGCACACACCACATTCAAACGTGTGCACAGACATATAATCAGAATAGCTGGGTGAGGTTTGTTTTCCATGGGTTCGCATTATGTGTGTGCGTAAAGCAGTTATGTGTATATATATATGCATTTACTCATATTCATGAACACGAAATTTGGATATATGCAGCTATTTTGAAATGTGCGCGCGCGCGCGTATGTGTATGTGTGTGTGTTTGTGTATGCAATATTGTACATATATATGTAGATATGTATCTAATAATATATACATATACATCTATAATATGCATACACAAATAAATGCGTGGATGCATATGATTTTTCGTTTATTCTTTTACTTGTTTAACCACGGGGCAGCGTCCATGCTGGAGCGACTTGAAGGGTTTGGTTGAGCAAATCGGTCCCATTCCTAGTTTTTTAAAGATTTCTTACTATATCGGTATCTTGTGCCAAACCGTTAGTTAACGGGACGGAAAGAAAGCAACGACGGTTGTTAAGTGGTGGTCGAGTGCACATACATATATACAAACATACATACATACACACATATATGCATGCGTGCATGCATGCATGTATGTTTATATGTATGTATGTATGTATGTATGTAATGTAATAATAATAAAACCACAAATCATATTAAATACCGCTACCCAGGGTTTCCTGGTCGAAATAATAATTTATTTCGCCATTTTTCCAGCTGCATTTACAAGACTTCTAGTTAATAATTATAACATTACCTTTACATTTTTAGCTGATCGAGTGCTATCCTACTTGTTGAAGCATCACATCATAATATATATATATACATATATATATATATAATGCATATATATATACATACATATATCCATATAAATATATATATATGTATATATGTATGTGTATATATATATAT
>NC_068996.1:21831644-21832015 GCF_001194135.2 Octopus bimaculoides | reverse complement strand
ATATATAGAGAGAGAGAGAGAGAGAGAGAGACAGAGACAGAGACAGAGAGGCAGAGAGAGAGAGAGACAGAGAGAGAGAGAAAGAGATACATGCACATTCATAAATGTATACATATATACACTCACATATACATACGTGCATATGTGCATATATATATACGTGCGCACATACGTATACATCGCACATACGTATTTGCAACTAGCTATAGATGGTATGTATACACTGAAATGCTGAATTCGGAAGGAGATACATTCATGTAAAATACACATACATTCATATATATGTAAGTGTCTATAAGTATACGCATATGCGTGCGTGTGTATATATACATACATACATACATACATATATATATATATATATATATATA
>NC_068996.1:21829820-21830585 GCF_001194135.2 Octopus bimaculoides | reverse complement strand
GTGTGTGTGTGTGTGTGTGTGTGTAAAATATATTTACATAGATAATGAATATCTATATAGAGGCACAGGATTTAGTCGACGGACAGTGAAAGAAGCCCGTCGTATATGTGTGTGTGTGTATGTGCGTGTATGTGTGCGCGTGTGCGTGCGTGTATGTGTGTGTGTGTGTGTGTGTGTGTGTGTGTGCCCTTCAACCATCGCTTGACGACCGATGTAGGTATGTTTAGGCCCCTGTAAACCTGTGGTTTGGAAAAAAGACTAATAGAATAAGTACTAGGCGTATAATGGGGTCGATTTGTTCGACTGACGGCGGTGCTCCAGCATGGCCGCAGTCAATTGACTGAGACAAGAGAAAGAATAATGCATACACAAGTTTCATACCAGTATATAAGTGCGTATGAGCATACATGTGTGCATATATATATGCATGTATATGGTCTATGTACAGTATATATATATATTTCTTATCTTTTACCTTCAGTCTGATGGTGGACGCCATGCTGGATCCCCGCCTAGAAGGGTTTTAGTCGAAAAATCGACATTCGGACTAAATTCGTTTCAGCCTTATTCTAGCGGTGATTTCTGCCGAACCGTTAAGTTACGGGGACATCAACACAACAACACCGGTTATCAAGCGGTGGGCGGCGAGACAAACAATGACACAAGCATATACACGCACAAGCACACATATACACGTATATATGTATATGCGTGTATATAAATATATGTATATACACATATACATAAATGTATATAACAAATATA
>NC_068996.1:21827808-21829031 GCF_001194135.2 Octopus bimaculoides | reverse complement strand
ATATACATACATACATACACACACACATACACACACACACTCACACACACACATAAATTTTTATATATATATATACCTATTTATATATATGTTAATTCTCTCTATATATATAGATGCGTATGTGTGTGTGTGTGTGTGCGTGTGTGTGTGCATGTGTGTATATATATTTACATTTTTGTCCTTAGATCTAATTACTCTTTATCTAAACCTGGATATACCAATCTTTATACTCACTTTAAAATTAATCTTACTCTATTTATGGGAGGAGCCCCTGACTTTCATCTCCGACGTACGTGTTTTCTTTTTCATTGGTAATGTTTTTCCCAATATATATGCATAAATGTAATTCTTTTCCCAAATAAACTGCACTTCATATTCGAAGCTTCAATGGAGCGATAAGGTCGTATTCAGGCGCTTAACTATGAATCCACTGCATTTTATGGTAGAAACAGGTGTAAGCCATTGAAGTTCATAAGATAATTATATATTTCTTTCTCATCTTATTTTATTACATACATACATAACATTCATACATACATACATACATACATACATACATACATACATACATACACACACATACATACATGCATACATTCGTGTGTGTGTGTGTGTGTGTGTGTGTGTGTGTGTGTGTGTGTGTGTGAGTTGAATATGGATTTATTTTTCCTTATGAATTTCCCATGATGACAGCTGTTTCGTAAAGTTCATGATTTAGTATTATTTGTTATTCATTACAGCTTGCAAAAAATGATGTGTACTTATTTATATCAATATGCATGTTCACTATTATACAATATAATTCCATATTCATAAATAAGTACAAATAAAGAAAATTAATTTATCAGAATACCAGAGCATCATGGGTAAGTGTCTACTACTATAGCCTCGGGCCGACCAAAGCCTTGTGAGTGGATTTGGTAGACGGAAACTGAAAGAAGCCTGTCGTATATATACATATATATGTATGTGAGTATGTGTGTTTATGTGTCTGTGTTTGTCCCCCCAACATCGCTTGACAACCGATGCTGGTGTGTTTACGTCCCCGTAACTTAGCGGTTCGGCAAACCAGATCGATAGAATAAGTACTAGGCTTTCAAAGAATAAGTCCTGGGGTCGATTTGCTCGACTAAAGGCGGTGCTCAAGCATGGCCGCAGTCAAATGACTGAAACAAGTAAAAGAGTAAAAAAGACTATATATAAATATATATACACACACACAT
>NC_068996.1:21826603-21827395 GCF_001194135.2 Octopus bimaculoides | reverse complement strand
ATATATATATATATATATATATATACATAGAAACATACGTATATGCTACCATACAGTGGGACTTGTTTTAATGGATATACGTGGAAATCCGTGGATATCCGCACAGAGCTTATACAAAGGAATTTTAATACGAGAAGATGGAATGAACAGGCTTCATTCAAAATCACAACAATTTTTGGGGTGCTCAGTATCAGTTGCTAATTGCACTCCTGGAAGTCTTCTGGAGCCTAATCACCTGAAGACGTGGAGGTACACTTCTATTATTGGATCATATGTGTGTAATATGCGTAATAATGTGTGTAATATACGTAAAATATAGCAGCTACCAGCTGATACTGATCCACCGAAACAATAGTAGTGATTTGGATTATAGCATGTTCTTCCTATTTTGTATTAACATTCTTTAATCTGTGTGTGTGTGTGTGTGAATGTTGATGCAACAGGAAAAATTAGAACTCAAAATATGAGTATATGTATGCTTTATTAATATTTAGCAGAACAGAGTGACTCAAGGTCCGAGATTTTCGTGTGTTGGCATTTATCAAATCTTGAGTCACTGTGTTAATTCTGCTAAATATTCATAAAATATATGTGCGTGTGTGATGTATATGCTTTGTTTGTATATGTGGTTATGTACACACAAGTGATCACATACACATATATACAATCACAACTCACATACTTCATATATGAACATATACACATACCTGTATACTCGTACATATATATATATATATATATATACATATATACATATATATATATATATATATATATATATATATATATATA
>NC_068996.1:21825117-21825751 GCF_001194135.2 Octopus bimaculoides | reverse complement strand
ATATATATATATATATATATATACATACATACACACGACACACAGACTGCCATACCCCCGTACCACCCACGTCCCTCCTATTTCTCCAAGCCCTTTATACATACCGAAGTTAGACCCCCTCCGAAGCTAATTTTATACACAAAAGATACTATACCCCTTACAGACGTATATATACCCGTAACTAAGTGAAAAAACAGCCCTTAATGACTAGATACACTTTCAAAATGTGTAGACTTTATATACACCCTGTCGCCACGAAAGCTCATTACAAAATATGGTTTTTATGAGTTTGTGTGTATGTATACATGTGTGTGTGTGCGTGTCTGCCTTTATATATGTGCTTTTGTGTTTGTATATGTATGTATGTATGTATACATATATGTACATATGATAGCATGTATGCGTATGCATACCAATGCATATATATATATGGTGTGGGTCTATAAATGTGTCACTCTCTTTATATATACAAGTATATATATATGCCTTTATATGCATATATTTACGAGTATATATTTATATGTATAAATATATGCTTCTGTGTGTGTATGTGTGCGCGCGCGTGCGTACGTACAAAGATATATATGTATATATATATATATATATATATATATATATATATATATATATATAT
>NC_068996.1:21821041-21824973 GCF_001194135.2 Octopus bimaculoides | reverse complement strand
TTTTTTTTTTTTTTTTTTTTTTTTTTTTTTAACTGTGTCCTTATTCTATTCGTTCTTTTGCCGAACCGCTAGTTTACGTGAACTGGAAAAAAAACCAACACCGGCCGAGAGGCGGTATCGGGTTGGATGAACACAGAGAATTGAGGCCTTCCGAGGCTCTAGCAAAGTGTTAATGAAAGAGAAATGCAATAAAATATGATTTTAACATTGCATATATTTTATGATTGTTTCTTTCGTAGAGATTTCCGTTTGGATTTGACGGTGATGAAAATAAATCAATTCATGTCTGTGGGTCAAGTTTGGACATTTGTATTATATGAGTAGCTTTAATAGCTCTATCTAAAGCATACCAGCTTACTTAGGGAAATTCTTCAACCCATTCTAACTTACGACAAAAACAGGAATTTCCAGGAACACTTTATTCATATCCTACTATGATTAACTTTAGCTTCGTTATCATGGCAACAGTCCGGATACTTATTGATCAGACCTTCGTGTATATATATGTGTGTGTGCGTGTATGTATGTATATATATGTGTGTGTGTGTGTGTATGTACGTATATATATATATATATATATATACATACATTTATATATATATGCATACATATATACACACAGACAGATATATATTCTTACATACACACGCACATGCACACACACATACATACACACACACACACATACACACACATTGGACGGTTCCCAGTATTATTCGAATCACCAAAAATATTTTTATCGAGCTGTTTTGTTTATTCATATATTTATTTATTTGATTTGTCTTTGGTTCAACTTTTCCTCTATGACTTTTGTTTATTGTTTTTGAAATTTCAATAAATTTTACATATTTTCAGGCATATAACGAGGGAATAGCTAGTAGAAAAAAAAGAATATTTTCGACACTTGCTTCTCTTCGCTTTCAAAGCTGCTAAAAGCAATCGAAACATTTGTGGTGTGTATGGAGGAAGTGCTATTACTGAAAGAACTGCACACAAATGGTCTTAACGTTTCAAGGAAGGGAAATTCAACCTCACAGACTTTCTGTGTTCCAACCGACCTGTTCATTTCAAGGAGGATTGATTGAATCAGTTCATCTACAAGGATCTGCACCAATTCACTAAGGAATTATCCCAGCATATAGGATGCTGTCATAGTATCGTTGTCCGTCGTTGTCTTTCAGTCGATGGGCAAGTTCTAAAAGACCCGGAGTATGGGTGCCACACGCTCTGAACGATAGTGACAAATTCCATTGCTCGCCGACAGTTTGCTTGTTCGACATCAGACTACTCGTGGAAACTCCACCGCAAGATTATTGAAAGCAACTATACGATCAATACAGAGATTTACGTTCAACAAATGTATCGGAACAGCGAGGCAATTCTATCGAGAAACCCGACTGGTAACAAAGCCTGTTTCTTCAACATGACAACGCTCGCCTTCACGTCGCTAGTTGGGCCAAAAATACTAGTCAAGACCTCGGTTGGGAATATCTGCCCCGCCCACCGTATTCTCCAGATATAGCGCCTTCAGGTTGTCATATTTTTTTTAGTTGTTTTCCAACAGTGTCCGTGTCGCTGAAAATGCGATTCGACGAATTCTTCGCTGATTTCTATTGCCAAGATACTGACAAGCTGGTGAACATTGGCAAGAAATAAATTTAATATCTTATTAAAATTATTGATGAAAAATAAGGCTTAAAATAAAATGGAAGAAGAAAACGAACGAATATATTTATATAAACATATGCACACAGACACAGACACACACACACACACATAGACACACACGCACATACACAAACATATACATATGTATTTATTTATGAATACATATACTGATATGATATAAAGATTACTTTTTGATAATAATATATATTGAAGACGAACATATATAAATGGAGACGAACACCATCTCTCCATGTGATCGGCTAGAGAAATTGTTAAGATATTCAGATATTTTTCTTAACATGAAACCAGTGGTAGCCTTAATACACAGATGAAGAAATTATATCCACCTATGCGGTGTTGAGCACTCATTCTCATTGTTCGACACTTACGTATATATATATATATATATATATATATATATATATATATATATATATATATAATTTCACACATAAATACACACACACATATATATACTGTTATTATTGCTAAAAGGTAATCTTTATATCTTATCATGGGTGTCTTTTTAGAACACCGGACACTGCGTCATTAGCCTTGAGAGATCCTCACATGTGAGCATTTGGTACATAAAAGCTCACAAATAGATAGTAGCAGAGGAGAATAGTCAGTCATGAGTGTCGGACTCTCGTATCACATGATTTCATTCTACTGGAAATCATCAGTGGGAGGCGTCTGGTCACCGAATGTCAGCCAAATTTCACTACTATGATATGTAGAATATCGGCATCTTTTCAGACAATGATGTCGCAAATAGCTTTTATGCATAAAGTGCCTATACAAGAGGATCTCTCAAGGCTAATAATGCAGTATTCGGTGTTCTAACAGGGCATCCATATTAAGTTAGATATAAAAATTACCATTTGGTATTAATACTGCTTCCGTCGGTAATAATTAATTTTTAATAAACCTGCTGACTATTAGCGACATCAGCGTCTGAAAAGATGCTAATATTCTGCATAGCAACAAGATTTAGCTCATGCGGTGATCAGACGCCTCCCATTGATGCTTTTCAGTAGAATGAAATCACGTGATATGGGAATTCCGGTGCTGATGACAGACAATTTTCGTCTGCTGCGATCTATGTGTATGCTTTTGTGCAACAAGTGCCTATATGTGAAGATCTCTCAAGACTAATAACGCAGTATTCGATTTTCTAATAAAATATCCATTCTAAATTGGATTTTAAAATTACATTTTCTTATTAATACTGATTCCGTTTGCTAATTAATTAATTAATTTACTCCTTTACTCTTTTACTTGTTTCAGTCATTTGACTGTGGCCATGCTGGAGCACCGCCTTTAATCGAGCAAATCGACCCCAGGACTTAATTCTTTGTAAGCCTAGTACTTATTCTATCGGTCTCTTTTGCTGAACCGCTAAGTTACGGTGACGTAAACACACCAGCATCGGTTGTCAAGCGATGTTGGGAGGACAAACACAGACACACAAACTTATACACTCACATACATATATATATGTGTGGTTCGTAAGCAAGCTACTTACCGCACAGCCTATTATTATTATTATTATTATTATTATTATTATTATTATTATTATTATTATCATCGTCATTATTATCATTGTTGTTGTTGTTTTTGTTATTTAAAACCGTTTGAGTCGGCTCCATACAATTTAAGGATTTGTATTCTTCTCACGGAAACTAAGCTTGTGAGGTTCAGATAGCCGAACGGAGAGGTACAGGAAGATGGCTATATGAGACTGCTAGATAGAGTAGTCAATCACAGTCTAGAGAGGATTGTTGCTGGAGGGCCATACATTTAGCAACAGGATTCAGCTCCTTCCCAAACCTCCAGAAAGAGTCAAAGGTGGTTCTTGGTGAATTTCTACGATTTCACCAGCTCCAGTTTCAAACCTCCTAACTCCTCTAATTGTAATCCCATGAATTAGCTTATGTGCGAGACACAACTGAAAAACATACCAACCACTCTGCCTGCAACACCAGGTCAAGCTGGTGGCCAAGATCAAGGAAATGTTTGAAGATCTTCCCAAGGACACAGTGAGGAACACATCTGCCAGGTTCTGGAGTCACCATGAGCCCGTAATGGAAACTGAGAGTAAACCGTTATCTCCCAGTCGATAATTTTTTTTGAGCTTTTAAGATACTTTTATTTTTGGATGGAATATTGGGTTTTCTTTTGCTTTTATACAAACTGTCAAATTTAGCCCGAACACCTAGTAAATATATATGACACACACACACACACACACACACACACACACA
>NC_068996.1:21819604-21820802 GCF_001194135.2 Octopus bimaculoides | reverse complement strand
TGTGTGTGTGTGTGTGTGTGTGTGTGTGTGTGTGTGTGTGTGTGTGTGTGTGTGTGTGTGTAGCATTATCGTCTACGGCCTGTTTTCCAAGCTGGAAAGAGGAGGATATTTTGACAAGACCTAGTGAACAGCAGAGTTGCATTGGGATCCCATGTCAGCTTTGGCATGGTGTCTACCGCTGGATGCCTTTCCTAACATTTACCACTTTATAGTGTATACTGAGTGCTTTTTGTTTTTACCTGCCTCATGGTATTGTCAAGTAACTTGCAAGAAAAGAAAGGGACAAGAAAATGATCTTTCAACTCTATAGGAGGGAATATTTGAGAGTTGGAAGTGGCTTTATGTCAGATGTTAAAAGGCTAAAGTATGACAGAAGAACAAACAGGAGTGTCTTGTAACAGAAAAGCTACATGGCTCTCCGCATTACATAAGGATGGGTAGGAATGCCTGGGAGGAATATAAAACTAGTAGTGATGGCGTGCCTGAGCACACCCTCAAGGTCCAAGAATGTGAGTATAAGAGAGCTTCCGAATTGTAGATCAGTGAATGGTAAGAGTGCGTGGATTCATATCAATGTAAGGGTAGAGTAACAGATGGTTAGAAATAGAAGTAGAGGCGGATTTAGTTATTGATGAACATAGTGGAAGTGCATTTGATATCGGTATGGAGATGAGGTAAAGTGAGAAACATAGAAGTACTTTGTGAAGGAGGATAGTAGGGAGATTGCACCCAAAGTGTAGAAGTGTTTGGGAGGGAGATGTGGAGGTACATAAGGGTGGCTGTAATGAGTGGGGTGTGATGGTGGGGATATGAGAGCTGTTAAGATGTGGGGAAGAGGAAACGGAAAGATAACCAAAGGCACAGAAAGGAGGGTTTCAGTGAAAATAGGGTAGGAAAGTACGATAATGTGGGACGGAAATAGTACCAGATGGAAAGGTGAAGGGAGAAAATGGAAGCACAAAAAATAGATGTAATATGTGCCGATTTTGATCTCAAGTGATTGCAGCAGTTGGGTAGCACCAGGGACACAAAAATAATGGATGGATAAGTGTCAGAGGTCTGATATGTGGGGGACGATTAAAGGGGGAGAATGTAGGGTGTAGGGGCAAGATCCGCCATCTACATGCATTAGAAAAATGTTTTTAAGACCTCGTTTTTTGCTGTGATGGACGAGCTTACATATATATATATATATATA
>NC_068996.1:21818061-21818851 GCF_001194135.2 Octopus bimaculoides | reverse complement strand
CACGCTTGTGACAGAGTAAGCATGCCGTTGAGAAGCAACTACGACCAGACTGGTTAGATTAAAGAGAACATTTCTTTCCTTCTCACGGAGAGAGAGAGAGAGAGAGAGAGAGAGAGAGAGAGAGAGAGAGAGAGAGAGGGAGAGAGTCGGTGGTGCACATCCTTCATATATTCACGAACATGTTTCAACTTAGTGTATGCTATCTTGTAGCTCTCGAATTCTTTAACACGAGTAGCATCTCCCTCTCTGATGTAACATCTTCCCAGGTGTTCGTATCGATACTGATCTTTTAAAATGTTTTTAAGATTGTCCTTGAAGCGCTTCCGTAGTTTGGACTAGGAACGTTTCCTTCGCTCCAGCTCGCCATATGGTACCAAGTTCGTATTTCATAATCATGGATCTGCTACTCGACAGTTTCGCCAGCCGCAGTTCTCTTATGTAACAGCGTTCTTAGGGCAAATGTTTGATGGACCTCGACATACATACATACATACATACATACATACATACATACATGGTGGCTGTCTACTCCTTACACAGAGTTTGACCACCTCCTGCACCTACACCTTAGCCCTTTCATGGCGTCTGATGTGGCTTTTTAAACCAGACAATGTTTTGAAAAAACACCCACACAGATTGCACCTCTGATTTGCACTACCAATACCTGCAAGTAAGTTCTGCTCATTGTGGATCCTAACATGTCTTTTAAGACCCCCATTGGATTTGCAAACCCTCTGGCACACACCACATTCAAACGTGTGCACAGACATATAATCAGAATAGCTGGATG
>NC_068996.1:21812902-21814558 GCF_001194135.2 Octopus bimaculoides | reverse complement strand
GCTGGACATTTTTTGTGTCACTTTTTGTGACACAGGTTTTGTCCCACTGTGTGGCATCTTGCGCAAGTGTCTTCAACTATATCCTCGGACCTACAAAACACTTGTGAGTGGATTTGGTCGGTGGAAACTGAAAGACATCCGTCGTATGTGTGTGTGTGTGTGTGTGTGTGTGTGTGTATGTATATATGAGTGTGTGTGTGTGTGTATATATGTGTGTGTACGTGTGCGAGTGTGTGCATATGTGTGCGTGTGCCCCAACCGCTTCACAACCGGTGTTGGTCTGATTACGTTCCCGTAACTAATAAGTTCAGCAAAAGAGAACGACAGAATAAGTACCGGATTGAAAAATTAGTTCTGGGATCGATGCGTTCGACTAAAATTCTTCAAGGCGAAGTCTTAATGACTGAGACAAGTAGAAACAAGATAAATATACGTCTGTGCGAGATGCTTTCTCAAGGCAAATACTGCAGTAATATGGCTTTCTGTTAATATATCCACGTTAAGTAAGATGTACAGATTGCTCTTCTAAACTAATACTGTTTCCGATGCTAATAAAGAATTTTTACCCAACCCTCCAGCTATGCGCGTGATTAATCTCTTCTTCTAGATAACAGTGAAAGAAAAGTTTGTCTTGGCATACAGCTGATAGTGGATACTTGCTACCGATGAAGCGCAAATACGCAGAAATCAGGTTATCTACCAATTCCATAGCTGCTGGACACTTTTCGCCTCCTTCTGTGTTTTGTAGCACTACGCGTCTATATGAGAAATTTTCTCAAGACAAATAACCCCGTATTCTTACTTTCTATATGTATATCCACATAAAAATAAGATATACAGACTCTTATTTGCTAGTAATATTGTTTCCGTCGCCAATATCAAATACATATATACAAATAATGTATATATACATATGTGAATGCATACATACACACATACTTACATGCATACATATATATACATATAAGTATATATATAAGAATATAAATATATATACATATATATATATACATATATATATATACATATATATATATACATATATATATATACATATATATATACTTATATTACATACTTATATACGTATATTTATATATGTATACATACATTAATATACATATTTACATAAATACATATATATGCTTATATATGTATATTATTCATTTATTCTTTTATTTGTTTCAGTCTTTTGACTGCGGCCATGCTGAAGCACCGCCTTATAGTCGAAGAAATCGACTCCAGGACTTATTCTTTGTAAGCCTGATACTTATTCTATTGGTCTCTTTTGCTGAACCACTGTGATACGAAGGGCGTAAACACACCAACACCGGTTTAAATTTTAGCGACTTTACTGATGAAGTATAGATGACAAATTAATTTATTTGCGCATTAATACAGAAACTCGAGTTCGAGGGTAACTAGAAAAATATTTTTTATTTTCCTTCCCTTTGAAATTGCTTCTATTCGTGGTTTGGGCTTTGACTGCCCTTTCTAGCATGTAAGGTGTCCTGTCAAAGGTCACCACTTTCGTGTATAAATACTTAAATTGTTTGTACACTATTATATATGAAAATATGTTGCCTATTGACTTTATGCCGCATGCTAGCCACCGGTATGAAAGGTTTTCTAAATTTTCTACCAATATATATATAT
>NC_068996.1:21809263-21811065 GCF_001194135.2 Octopus bimaculoides | reverse complement strand
AATAATAATAATAATAATAATAATAATAATAATAATAATAATAATAATAATAATAATAATAATAATAATAATAATAATAATAATAATAGCAACATTGAAAAATACCTTAGGAATGAGAACCCGGGTTCGAAGTTTCCCAAGACGCCTGATGAAGGCTGGAGGGTATATCAGCCGAAACGTTGTGTTAACAACAAACAAGATGAGGACAAATATCCGTCAAATGTAAATAATGGAGATATTTTTTATTTGAGGATAGTCATTTTTTGCCAAAAATTCATGCACACTACTTATTTGGTGGCGATGAAAATAAGAGTGAACGGGTGTGGGCGTCTTTCGTGCAACCCGTCTTTCCGCAGTTCATCTCATTGACAGAGCTGCAGTCATGGGTCAAACGTTGACCAAAGTTGGGCTTTTGGCATCTAGAATATTGCCAAGAGCTCACTGCATTGTACCAGCTGCACAAAACCATTAGCGAGAAAACAACCCAAGATTTCTATAGTTGAGGATATGAGCGACGATGGCCCAGGATTGAATCTAGGCTTCGACGAGAACAGTCTGAGTAGACCTTCGGGTCGAAGATCATGGACTATTTCCAAAAGTTAATGGGGAGTGGGGCATTGCTTGTACGAGACAAGCTCTTCAGGCGTGGAAGAGCCAACAGCTGAACCTACCCGAGATGCTCGCAAGGGGAGGAAACCTTCCTGCAAGCAATAATTCAATGTTTATGCGTTAGAGAGTTGTGGAACTGTGGAGCTGCTGTTGTCGCGATTAAGACGAATTCAGCTGTCTGTCGGGTGTACAGTGAAGATCAACGCACCACTTTCCCTTAGCAGAGAAAGAAAGCAGATCTTTCTGTGCTTATTGACTGTAGCAAAAGAGGCTGTGTAGGGGACCCGTCTGAAAGGTTTCAAGGTTGGTACTTTCTTCTCTGGCCATTTAAAGCGGAAGGTGAGGGTAAAGAGGGAGGTGCTGCATATTCTAATGTGTTTATCAAAAGGTTGTCGACAGTGGCAAGACTGGTGAGACTGAATGGATCAAGTGTGAAAATGCTTTTCTAAGCAGGAAGCAGGATGAAAGAAACTGGAAAAGGGTACTTTCCCATGCCTTGGGAATTGCAGAGTAATCCGGGACTTTTGCATGAGGTTTACCCCGGGTTATCTTAAGTGGATTCTATTTACTTATTTATTTATTATTCATTTATTTCTCTTGTTTCTATTATATATCCTCTGTTATATCCTTTAATGTAGCAGTGATCGATGTAAACCCCACCTGGTTTTGTTTTTGTTTTTGTACTTTTCGCTTTTGCTTTGTTTTGTGTGCTGTAAGTCGTCCTTCGATATTGTCCTCCATGTCTTGAGCACTTGTGGCCAATAAGAAAAATCATCATCATCATCATCATCATCACTATCATTATTATTATTATTTAAGGCGGCGAGCTGGCAGAATCGTTAGCACGCCGGGCGAAACGCTTAGCGGCATTTCGTCCACATTCACGTTCGGAGTTCAAATTCCACCGAGGTCGACTTTGCCGTTCATCCTTTCGGGGTCAATAAATTAAGTACCAGTGAAACACTGGGGTCAACATAACCGATTGCTTCCCTCCCCCGAAATTTCAGGCTTTGTGCTTATAGTAGAAAGGATTATTATTATTATTATTATTATTATTATTATTATTATTATTATTATTATTATTATTATTATTGAGTGAGAGAGCAATGCATGCCATCAAAGTGACACTGGGGTAAAATATACGAAGCCCATTATACCCATCCTGACTACCCGTCTGATAAGGGTTCACCAGG
>NC_068996.1:21803762-21809253 GCF_001194135.2 Octopus bimaculoides | reverse complement strand
GGTGATCTCATTTCAAGATAAACAGCGCATGACCTCGCAGGTGGGGCTCAGTTAGAATTTTCTTCAGGTCGAGTAGTCCATCCCACTCAAAAGGTCCCTGAATAAGGGTTGTTTAAGGATGTTGAGCAAAACACCCATATTTCCAAATGTGAATTATTCAAACCCCAAAGAATTCTTCTCAACACATGGCTATGATGCTCCCCCACTACTTCTGCTCATGATCAGAGATGCACATATCGTCAGCCACCAAGGGACATGCTCAACTGGTTAAGGTCAAACAACTGACAAGCAAATCTGTGGTATTAAGCAGAATATTTGCTATAGCCTACCTTTTTATACCAAGACAAAACAGTGTACATGATAACACTTCCAAGCAATTAAGACCAGAAGCCATGAGAGCCACCGCTTGGCCTTTGCACAGCTTCTAACGCTAGAGATGTACTACAGTGTCAGCTGTTCACTACCAGTGAACTAAGGTAACACCTCTTATTTTTGGAGCACCTTCCGGAGTATTCGAGCGGTTCCAAGCAGTGCTGTTTTCTGCAAGTGCTCCACCCTTATTACAGCCCCTATTTGTTCCACATACTTCGCGAGATTTTTGCTCACTGTTCCCAGGGCTCCGACAATTATTGGTACTACTGCTACAATTTTCATCGACCATAACTGCTTAACTTCCCATATCTCTTGACTTTTCTTTCTTGCTTATCGCATACCTTGTTGTCAGATGGGCATGTTATATCTATGATCCAGCATAGTTTGTTTTCTATCTCAATTAAGACTATGTCCGGCTTCCTATTCTCTATCTCATGGTCGCACTGAATCATAAA
The DNA here is from genome assembly GCF_001194135.2 of Octopus bimaculoides. NCBI lineage: Eukaryota > Metazoa > Mollusca > Cephalopoda > Octopoda > Octopodidae > Octopus > Octopus bimaculoides. Next base: position 21,808,426 of record NC_068996.1, on the reverse strand, counting down.
ATCCCATAGGATCTTTGCATTTCTATTTTCGACGAGGCCTTCAAGTTTGTGGTCGTACAAATTTTTTGCTCTGTCAAGTCCATACTTGTTGCAGCGTGTCCAATGGACAAGCCTGGCTATATTGTTGTGGCATCTCTTATATTCCTTCTGGGCCAGTGGCGTACATTGGCTGGTAATATGCCATATGGTCTCACAGTTTTGTCCACAGATTATTATTATTATTGTTGTTGTTGTTGTTGTTGTTGAGTGAGAGAGCAGTACATTCCATCAAAGTGGCACTGAGGTAAAATATACAAAGTCTAGTAAACTCATCATGACTACCTGTCTGATACGGGTACATCAGGCACATGCATCACAATAATATGTGCGTGACATGGTGATCTCATATCAAGATAAACAGCGCATGACCTTGCAGGTGAGGCCCATCATCTCCAGTGTAATAATAATAATAATAATAATAATAATAATAATAATAATAATAATAATAATAATAATTCTTTCTTTATTAGCCACAAAGGCCGACAAAAATAAGATTGGACAATACAAAACATGAAGGACAAAGCGGGGTTAAATAAAGTGTTGTGTAAAAAGTGAATAACAATAATAAAAAAAACATAACTAAGAAAGTGTTTAAAAGAGGGAAGCAACTCTGGGCTATTCATGGAAACCCCACGAAAAATCCACAAGCGCCACGACCACTAGGGCAACAGCCCTCTCCCCATCTTTCTTCTTCTCTCTCAGTCTTGGAAACTCAAAAACGCATGCTGAAAGTAGGCCCGTTGACACGGACCATCTTCGCCACATTCTCACATCTTTTAACAAAATTGCTGGAAGTCAGTACTTCTATCTCAATCTTCACTTTCCTTTTCAGATGGTACCTGAAAAAGTTGATGAGCGGTAGACTATAGAGAAAAGTATTTGTCTTCAGCCCTTTCAGTCTAGGCCACCACACAACTTCTTTCGCTACAGCCACGAGACAGATGAAAATTGCCTTCTCTTGCTGGCCAATGAAAGGCGGTGGGGCAATCTTACGCGTGACAGTAGGTGTTCGACATAAACCCATATATCAGATATGCTTGAGCACTGGACGAGTGCGTGTAGAACGGTTTCGTCGCTCTGCGCAAATCTCGCGCAGGTCCGACTGACGGCACTTCCGTGCCTGTAGAGTTTATCTTGAACAGGCAAAGCCCCGCTGTAGCACTGCCAGGCCAGGGATTTCTAGAAGTTATCTATAAGCCCCGGCCCGAAAGTCCTCCGGAACAGACTGGCGAGTTGAAATTCATCGACACCTAGAATCTCCCCAAGAACGTCGTCATTTCCTTTCACCACTAACCCTCTATACAACGCCAAAGTAGAACTTCAACTAACCGCATGGCCCGACTGGTTGAGGAGCGTGAGCGTCGGGCGATACTCAAGGTGCCAGACACCCAGCTTCGGTCTACGCTTGATCCAAGATTGCGACTCACTCAAAGAGACGAGCTGCGGGAAAACGACTCTGACAAACGGCGACCACACCTGCTCACCGTCGTCGAGGAAATGCTAAATGTGCCGCAGCCTAAGTGCATGTCTGCACATCAATAGCCACAGCATACCCAGCCCACCATTCATAGGTTGTTGACAGCAAATGGAGCACCTGACCAGCGGAGTCCGTTCCTTCCATAAGATGCAGAAAAGCAAACGCTCCAACTTGACCAGATACGAACTGGGGTAAGGCACGACGGTGAGGCGGTAGTAAATGACTGAGGCGACGTATGTGTTCGCCACCACTGCCCGACCTTTCAAGGATAGCTTCCTCGCGGCCCATTTCTGGTTACCCTACTCGTCACCTAGCTCCTGTTCTCTAGTTGGTGGTCCGGTCCGAACCAGACCCCAAGCAATCTTGCGGGCCCTACCGTCCAACGCCCTACAACGCAGGTCGGTCGGCATGGATCTGCCTCTCCAGGTGCCAAGTTACAGACTCACCGACTTTTCCTGATTAATCTTTGCTCCCGTTCTTTCCTCGTTTTCTTTCACAGTAAAGCTGACCAGGTCTATGTGCTTGTCGTCCGACACTATGATGGTGACGTCGTCTGCGTATGCCGACATAACTCTCCCACATCTTAGTTCACGCGAGATGCCTCTCAACGACTCCAGATTCCGAAGTAATGGCTCGAGGGTCAGTACATACAGAAGGAACGAGAATGGATACCCTTGAAGGACCGAACGCACGATGTTGAATGATTCCAATAGGTGATCATTCACTCGGACTACCGAGCAGATCTCGCTGTACATGGCAGTAATTCAACCGCGGAAAACCGGACTGAAACCGGCCGCCGTGAGAACAGCCACCAGATATTGATAGCCAACCCTATCAAAGGCTTTCGACTGATCTAAATTGATCAGAGCCCCACCTATGCCAGGTTTCTTAACTACCCTATCCACCATGTAGCGCATGAGGTAGAGGTTGTCGGGGATGGACCTGTTTGGGACGGCGTATGTTTGTGCGTCTCCAACCACTTTCTCGTCGACTAGCGCCAACCTCATCACTAACACTTTGGCCAAACTTTTCATGTCTGTATTAAGCAGAGTGATGGGCCTAAAATTATCTAATACAGTCCCCTTCTTTGAATCCTTTCTCAACAGTAGCACTGCTCCTCGGCTCACAGATTTGGGAATTCTCTCATTCTGTTACTAGTTGCAGTATATATCTGCCAAGAGGCCTGCAAACAAGTCTGGCATACTAGAATAAAGCTCGTAGGACAGACCATCTAATACCGCGTGCAGCCCATTATCTCGTCCCGTATTTCCTCAACTGTTATCGGCCTTTCGTAACACTCCGAATTTCTTGCTGAGAGTCGTGGCAGGCAATCGAGTTAGGCAGTGGAATCCATCGTCCCGAACAATTCGGCAAAATGCTGCTGAAAAGCCGCACTCATCTGCCCCGGTTTGTTCACTATGCGCCCATTTTGGTTCACCAAAGACCGAATGGTGTTTTTGTTGCCATTTTGCGCCTCAGCCACCCGAGCCCATCGAGAAGCTTTAGTTCTCTCTTGTCTCAGAGCACGTTCCTTAGCTCTGACAATGCAACCTTCGTGTTTGGCGTTGAAGTGTTCATCGAGGGCCAACCTCGCTGTCAGCACGTAGCTGCATTGCCTTTCCTAAGCGCCTCTTCTAACTTTCTCTAATCTATTTATTTCTACAGCTAAAACTGCTAAACCTAACTGATTCTACTTTGATGGCCCTTTTTAAGTTATACCACCATTTATTGTTGACGATTGCCCCATCAAAGGTTTCTGAACTAACTCTTTAATCCGGTCTCTGTAAGCTTCCAGTAGTCTACGTATGTTAAGTCGACCTTACAGGTCACCAATTTGTGATCTGTGTAGCCGACAATTTGAAATTGAGGACAACTAATACTATCCCTATATAGAGACCTGCAAAAAACTCTATCTAGTTACAGTCTGGATGTTCCGATGCGGTTTGTCCATTCCACATTGGTACATTGGGGAAAGCCAGTCGGTTCTCGTCAGACAGTTGAAAGTGTCTGAGCAGGTTTGAAGGCCTTTTGCAACCCCCTTTCCTATCGGCTAGCTCCACACAATACAATCGTGCATCTAAGATGGCGTTAAAATCAACCACTAACACTGAAGGTAGGGAGTACCATGGAAGACCTCCAGACGCCTGAAGTATTCCGGCTGTCCTGCACTTGTCGGTGTGTAAACAGCCACCGGTCTGAAGGCTCCACCGTTACTACCATTCATGCCCAGGACCACCAGCTTACCTTTTGGGTTCAAGAAGACTGACTTTATTTTGAGATCCAGACCTTTCCGAAACAATACCGCATTTCCCCCAGGTACAAATTGAAAATACTCCAATATATAATACTTATACTGGAGCTACAGAAAATATTTCAAAACAATACTCTATTTACACAAGAATTCTTTCAAATATCCGCAGAACAGATCATTGACAAGTTTATCTAACACATGGCTAGTGAAAGAAGCTGGTTCTGCCTCCTTTAAGATACAATGGTCTATGATAGTGAAAGCTAGTCCTTACAGGCGTAGATCGTACAGAAATTCGGTGAGATATCTGTTGTGCTTGAGTCAAAAGTAGTTTATCCTGTTCCCAGATAAATCTGCATTGAAGCGAAATTCTGAGCTTTTGAGTATATGCAGACATTCTTCAAAATACTTAATTTATACACTGTCACCACCAAATGGTTAGGTTTACAGCTTATATAAGCTTTGAAATTATTATCGATCTATTTGATTCATTAGTTTAATATAACTCGATATTTATTGGGAACTTAGCTTTTTTCTTTTACTTTTCCATAATTCTTTATTTCCGACCGTAAAGTTAATTTCTATATAACTTTTTTCTTTTATAATATTTATTTTATATTTCATATTATGTGTCTTCTTCTCCCCACTCAGTGTTCTAGATATATCTTACGTGTTGTTCATTATTATTTTTATTATATTTTTATAATTATTTATCATTGGGTAACTTTACGTTATTTTATATTTCATCATTTACTACATACGTATATACATGTATGTATGCATATGTGTATGTATGTATGTATGTATGTATGTATGTATGTATGTATGTATGTATGTATGTATGTATGCATGTATGTATATGCAAGTATGTGTATGTGTACGTATATGTATAAATAATGC
>NC_068996.1:21800609-21801490 GCF_001194135.2 Octopus bimaculoides | reverse complement strand
ACACACACACACACACACACACACACACACACACACACACACACATATATATATATATATATATTCATTTATTCTTTTATTCTTTTATTTATTTCAGTCATTGTACTGCGGCCTCAGAGATCTATGATATGTAGATGTAGGTGTGTTTAAAGAACATTTAAACAAATTTTTTACCTAAAATTCCAGATTAATTCACATCGTAACAAGAAACACGAAAAAGGGCCGTTCTGTCCAATTCACTACTTCACCAGGCCCGATCCCAGGCACAGGGTCGGAAACTGCATCTAAAATAAACAAGCATTAATGCTAGTGCCGATTCCCCAGCATGACCAAGGCTCTGGCTGAAACCATTAAAATTATAAAGAGAAGAGAAGTTTAAGTATTTTGTACGGTATCCACTAGTGATAGGAAGTAGAGACTGAATGGATTGCTAGAATTGCAAGTTTTAGCACCTGCAAATTAGTAACGAGCTTGCTCCAGTATTCTATCCCCAGCTAGAATGCTGGAACCAAACTTGCTATCTTTAATTCGGTTTCTGTGCCTGGCTTCAGTTAAGGTCATGAATGTTGGGTAATGACAGAAAGTATACGATCACGAATATAAGTAAAAGTAAAGTTAGTTAAGATTACCTTCTCGGGTCATGCCGATTCATAATAGCCGGTTTCCTGGTTTCGATGCCGTATATATTCCTCACTTGACAGGGTGCGTAGTTCGGAGATCAGAGAATCTCTCCTTGGTACAGGACAACCACTTAACGTTAGCAAATAGACTTTACTGTACAGTACTGTTACTATATACTTCTCGCTTAGAGATTTAAAACTAGACGTCTCTCTCTCTCTCTCTCTCTCTCTCTCTCTCTCTCTCTCTCTCTCTCTCCCTCT
>NC_068996.1:21799525-21800599 GCF_001194135.2 Octopus bimaculoides | reverse complement strand
TATATATATATATATATATATATATATATATATATATATATATATATATGTACATATAGCTGATGAGCTCAAAGTATGGATTTTCATATTGAGGGCCAAATCAATTGATACTGATATATACAAATTCCTTGTGTATTCCCCGCAGGGTAAGTCTGTTTCTGTAATATTCATTGCATTGCTCGTGTGTATTTTAATAGTGAGTTATTGGTGGTTTTGGAGCGATGGCTCTGTTTATAGCAAGTGGTATTTAAATACCCAATTGAATATGAATTTAGTTGTATTTTACCTGTAATGATGTAAACTTGCTAGCCACACTTTATTTCAAGTCGCTCCAGTCCCATCCTGTGTCACGTTGAATCTCCCTGAGAACTATGTTAAGGGTATGCATGTCTGTGGAGTGCTCAGCCCACTCTCACGTTAATTTCGCGAGCACTTTGTTCCGTTAATTGGATCAATTGAAACCCTCGTCGTCGTAACCCACAGGATGCCAGTTATGTATGTATGTATGTATGTATGTATGTATGTATGTATGTATGTATGTATGTATGTATGCATGTATGTATGTATGTATGTATGTATGTATCTATCTATCTATCTATCTATATATATATATATATATATGAAATATTTGGATTTATTACAATTACTTCCCACTCGAAACCACTACAGAGTCACAAACGCGTGTCCACGATTGTCCTCTTACCCTCAGAAAATAAGCCTCTTCCTTAGTGGCATGTCAGATTTGGAAAAATCTTGAATTTTGAGATAACCTCCTCTTATTTGGAACTGGTCTTCATTGCCATTAGGTAATTAAAACACATCCTCTAGATGAGGAAATAGTTTTGATAAATGAAGAAGATTTTTTTATAAAATATATATCTAACCGGTGTTTGTCCATGTTATCAAATACAAGTTACTTTTGTTACTGCATTTTTGTTTATATCTATCTATCTATCTCTCTCTCTCTATATATACATACATATAGGTATATATAAATATATGTGCGCGTGTGTGTATGTATATATATATATATATATATATATATATAGGTTATGTATATATATATATATATAT
>NC_068996.1:21798234-21799054 GCF_001194135.2 Octopus bimaculoides | reverse complement strand
TATATATATATATATATCACTTATTTGACAGCTGGCATGCTGGGGCACCACTTTGAAGGGTTTTAGTCGAATATATATGCACACACATACACTCATACGTATATATATATACGACGGGCTTCTTTCAGTTTCTGTCTATCAAATCCACTCACAAGGCTTTGGTCGGCCTGGGGTTATAATTGAAGACACTTGCCCAAGGTGTCACGCAGTAGGAGCAAACCTGAAATTAAGTGGTTGGTAAGCAAGTTTCTTACCATACAGCCACGTACAGTGTGTGTATGTGTATGTGTTTGTGTCTGTCTGTCTGTGTGTGTAGGGTTGGTGTGTAGGTACGCAACGACTAATGAGTATTCCGCAATTTGTTGCTGAACACTTTATACAGATGATGTGTGTGCTGTGCATTAATTCGCTCTCTTCATCAAATTGACATTGACAGTAGAGGTGCACGATTTGCCACATGTCAGATATCGAAGAATCACTAACCAATGTGAAATGAAGTGCTTTACTGAAGAACATAACGTGCCACCCCTTACGGGAATTGAACCCGCGATCTCGTGATCATGAATGCACCACAGTGACCACTAGGCTATGCACACTCACACACACACACACAAACACACACACACACACACATATATATATATTTACACACACATATATATATACACACATATATACAGAAATACATATATAAGCATTTATATATTCATATATACATACATATATATGTCTATGTATATGTATGTATATATGTATATGTGTGTGTGTGTGTGTTTATGTAAGTTTATATATATATTATATATTATATATATTATATATT
>NC_068996.1:21795679-21796349 GCF_001194135.2 Octopus bimaculoides | reverse complement strand
ATATATATATATATATATACACGAATCCATAAACACAAATACAACATCCAAGGGTATATTTTATTCCCCCTCTGAAATTATGCTCAGGTCATATAAATATAAATTTAATATTTACTTAATATTTACTGAGTATTAATTGAAACAGTTGTGAGTGAAGCGGATTAACTTGCTGTTAATAATAAATAATTATTCCAATCTTCATTTTCTTTTTCTTCTAATATATGTGTGTTTGTGTGTGTTTGTGTATACACGTGTATATATGTGTATTTATATGTATACATATATATACGTGTGTATAACATATTTTAATATGCATTATATACATGTAATACATATATCTATTTATAAATAGTGTACTACATCCATATATAAATATGCATATACATATAATTTTTTTATGTGTATGCGCCCATATGATGTGCATATATATATATGGTAATTGTGAAATTTTTTCGCCATGAACGGTTTGTGTTTTTAAACGGAATGTATTTTTTCTGATGTTATATCTGTTCCTGAATGATGTGTAAAGAAATTTTGATTTAAGCACCTTAATGAATTCTTTATACTGAAATATATATTGAAGAAGATAAATATGTTCTTTTGAATTTATACGTTTTTGCGTCGTAACTCCTTTATTATTATTTATATATATATATATATATATATATAT
>NC_068996.1:21794054-21795348 GCF_001194135.2 Octopus bimaculoides | reverse complement strand
ATATATATATAATATAAAACAATAATTTTAGGATGGAATTTATTAATATTTAATCTATCCTTGAGATGATTACAGTATAGTCCTTAGTATCCGTGGGCATCCAGTTGATCATCTTCGTTGATTCATTTCATCAGGCCATACACCATTAGTGGATGAATCACAGAGAGATATTTATCCCTTCTTGCCAGTTTGATGAAATGAATCGGTGATGATGATCAACCGAATACCCACGTATTCTACGGACAATGGTGTAATCAACCTAAGGATACGTAGTCTGTTTTAAAGTCACGTGATATGTGGAAACGCGCGTAGCGATGCATTAAATATTTATAAATCCCAACCTCGAATTACTTTTATCATAACATTTATCCTACATTATATCGGTATAACCACGATGCAACCCCGAAAAATTGATTCACTAACCAGCATAATAAAAGAGGAGCTTTATCTGCATACTCTCAGCGATACCCTAAACGAATTTAAAACGAATTTATATATATATAACGAGTATGCCACAACCTTGGAGCTGAAGCGTATAAAAGAATAAAAGTATATATGTAAGATCCTGAGGGTCTAGCACCCAACTTTGGATTGAAAAGTATACCAATCACCAGAATAAACACTACTGCATTGTACCAACAATCCTTCCTGGCCGTCCAAAAGTGAAATCCCACGTTAGGGTTCACAGACCTATTTTACTTTTTAATAATTTGCCTCTAGCAATACAACGTGTGACAAATTTTTATCTGGGATACGAGATGAGCATACATCGTGGTAAGAGTTGCAGAGAAAGGCATTTCTGCCTAACTACTTTACCAGGTTCGATTCCAGAAACAGGAACAGAAAATGAGTCGAAAATAAACAAGAATCGACGCTATGTATGTATGTGTGTATGTATGCATGTATCTATGTATGTATTCGTATATCTGAATGTATTTCCTTCTCTCTCTTTCCCTCTCTCCCTCTCTCACTCCATCACTCTCTCTTCCTCCATAACTCTGTCACCTTCTATTTCTCTCTCTCTCTCTCTCTCTGTCGCTCGCTCTCTATCTCTCGGCATGTGTGTGTATGTATGCATGTATGTATATATGTATGTGTGCGTGTGTATACATGCATATATACATATATATATATATATACACGCACACACACATGAACACATATGTGTGTTTTTACATAAATGTTTGTATTCATGCAAGTATACGCATATTTATGTATATATGTATATATTCATATGCATATATTTATATATATTCTCCTTGTCTCCGTATTCTTTCTGTTGAAGAGCGTAGCT
>NC_068996.1:21793231-21793954 GCF_001194135.2 Octopus bimaculoides | reverse complement strand
ATGTATGTATGTATGTATGTATGTATGTACGTATGCATGTATGTATACGTACGAACGTATGCATGCATAAATACATACATACATACACACACACATACATACATACGTACGTACGTACGTACATACATACGTACATACGTACATACATACATACATACATACATATGAATGTGTATATCATATGTAAACCTGCGTAGTAACATAAACATGTCAAATTGACCTATTTCTCCGTAGATTGAAAAGTTATGAACTACCTTTATCAATTTTAAACTATTTTGGGAGTCACATCAAAAGTGTCTTCGTCATTTGGCCACTCCCAGAGAAATAAATAGTCAATCTGTTTTTATATATGTGAAAGCTAATAACTTCATAGAACTGGAGCTACTAATTAGCTGCTAATATGTTTAACACATAAAGGCGGTGAGCTGGCAGAATCGTTAGTGCGCCGGGCAAAACGCTTGACATTTCGTCCGCCTTATGTTCTGAGTTCAAATTATGCTGAGGTCGATACTAACTTTCATCCTTTCGGGGTTGCTTTAATGAACATACTCCTCCCGCAAAATTGCTGGCCTTCTGCCAGAGTGTGAAACCAATGTTTTTAACACTCTATTAAGCATCAAAGGAATGCCTACATACTACCACGCCGTAAAGGTCCTATATATATATTGTTGTAGATTTGGTAGACGGAAACTGAAAGAAGTGTCATGTGTGTGCGTACGTATA
>NC_068996.1:21791187-21791857 GCF_001194135.2 Octopus bimaculoides | reverse complement strand
ATATATATATATATATATAATGAGAAAGGTCGGTTTATGGGATTACCTTAGGTTTCCCGTCCATAAAGGGTTTAGCTTTATGGTGTATCGTCAGATCCCCAAAACCTGTTGACCCAAGACCTCTTAAAATATGGAGGAAATGCCTCACTACTCAAAGGTAACCAATAACGACATAAGGAGGGCCTCCAGCCTTCCTTGTGGCGTAACACCAACGAAGTGATCCCATGATTCAGCACCAACAAGGGAAGTGGCAGAGCAAGGCTCACTCAAATTGATATAGTCGACTTTTACCCGTCGGTATCAAAAGGAGTGATTAAGGTGCTTGCTTTCGCTAGGGGCTTCACTAACATTAGCGACAGAGATATAGAAGTCATTATGTATGCCAGAAAGACAGTGCTGTTCAACAAAGGTTCGGCATGGGTCAAGCAATCCGACCCCACAGGCTCCTTTGACGTAGCGTTGGGATCCTTCGACAGCGCTGACGTATGCGACCTCATCGGGTTGTATATCTTCGATATCCTTAAGAAAAGTTCCCCTCTGTTTTCTTTAGCCTCTACAGAGATAACGCCCTGGCCATCTCTAGGGGGAAAACAGGTGTACACTAGACAAGCTTAGAAAAGACCTAATCAGCACGCTTGCCTCCATGGGATTAAAAATCACCATAGAGACC
>NC_068996.1:21789611-21790630 GCF_001194135.2 Octopus bimaculoides | reverse complement strand
CAGAACTCGACAACAGCAAAAGAAAGAGCCGCAGAAATACCATTTGGTTCCATCTCAATTCTCTCTTAATACAAAAACACCCGTGGGTAGAATATTCCTTAAATTAATAGATAAGCATTTCACTAGCTCCCATTTTCAACAGGCACAACTTTTCTACTCTAGGCACAAAGCCCGAATTTTTGGGGAAGGAGGCCAGTCAATTAGATCGACTCCAGTACGCAACTGGTACTTAATTTATCAACCTCAAAAGGATGAAAGGCAAAGTCGACTTCGGCAGAATTTGAACTCAGAACGTAAAGACAGACGAAATACCGCTAAGCATTTCACCCGGCGTGCTAACGTTTCTTAACATAGAGGGGACAAACAACGTTTCTGCCAGCTCACCGCCTTCAACACGCACACCGTTCGTGTCTCATTTAGCTGTGCCCCCAATATTAAGGGCATCCTAGTTAGCGTCACTAAACCACAGGAAGGGGCAGGATGTTCATGCAGGGACCGCAACAGATGCCCAGTGGGAAGCCACTGCGAAACCAAAAGGGTCATCTATGAAACCGAAGCCAGCAAACCCTGGCAATTCCACCGGTAGAAGCAGTAGTAGCCGAAGACACGAGAACAGAACCAACAACACCGCCACCATCGCCACGTTTAACAACATTAGCAACAATAACAATAACAGTACCAGCGATAGCATTGGCATTTCCCCCGACAACATCGACAGCAGTAACAACAACAGCAACATCGCCATCAACAGCAGCATTACCAACAGCTTCCCTAACGTCCTTAGTAGCAGACCTGACAACCTCTGTAGCAGCAGCAGCAGGTCCAGTGCCATAATAATGGCAGCAACGGCAACAGCAGCAGCAGCAGTGGCAGCGGCCCTATCAGAAACACCAGCGGAACCACACAGCTAATGACACCTCTAGCAAAATGCCAACTCTCCCACCGATGACGAGGACTGCAATAACGACAACAGCGCTTTCTCCATAACTGGCAGAGGCGATACCATTACCGACGCCACC
>NC_068996.1:21785568-21787998 GCF_001194135.2 Octopus bimaculoides | reverse complement strand
CGCACACACACACACACACACACACACACACGCACACACGCACACACACACACACACACACACACACATACGGCAGCAGATTCGCGTCCAACAATAACAGTAACAATGGCAGCAATACCAGTAGCACCACCAGCAGCAACGAATCCGGCAGTAACAACAGCAACAGCAGCAAAGACGACTTTAACAGCCGTAACATTACCTGGACAAGGGCGCAGGTCATATTTTAGGATACCAAAGAGGCCAGCTACGTATAGCGTTTAAAAGAAGTGGGTACACCATGCATAAATAAATGGAGGCTCCTAGAACAACCGGGACCGTACCTCAACGGGAACAAATGACGTAAGCTTTGCTTGGCTGAGAGAGTAAGACTCCTGAAAAACTCGCTAGATTCAGAGACCAGGTCATATTTTAGGATACCAAAAGAGGCCAGCTACATATAGCGTTTAAAAGAAGTGGGTACACCATGCATAAATAAATGGAGGCTCCTAGAACAACCGGGACCGTACCTCAACGGGAACAAATGACGTAAACTTTGCTTGGCTGAGAGAGTAAGACTCCTGAAAAACTCGCTAGATTCAGAGACCTTCATATACTCCAAAAAAAGAGATGTTTAGTCAGTATCCTCTTCAGAAGAAATTCATGTTGGAGACAGAATTCCTCGTTTGCCAACTAGGAAAAGTAATCGACTCGTTTTAGACGTAACTAGAGCCAATCTAAGGGGGATAACTCCAGTTCGCCTACATTTGTAGCCAGTAGAATTTCGTTCTGGAATTGTTTGTTTAGAAACTTAACTGACTATGATGTATTCCTCCCTCCAGTTGTAGAGAGGTATGTACCTCCAGCTAACGAGTCGCCTATACAGCTAAGAGCTTTATAAATGCGAAGCTGATGTTCACTCTCTGACCGGCCACGACAAACAACTTTACAAAAGTGTAAGGCTAAGAAATGGATTTTCGAAACAGAGGTTTTCAGTAAATCTTAATAAAAAACATTACTTGACACGAGAAATAACTCAACTTTTAGATCGCTATATCTTTTTTCTATCTGTCATATCTATCTATTTGTCTTTCTCTGTCTTTTACGTTTACTCCCCCTATATATATATTTACCACATACTCCTCTCACTCTTTCTCTGTATATGTATATTTTTCATGCATGCTGCTGCCCTTCTCTCTCTCTTTCTCTTGATATGGTATATGCTTTCTTTTCGTCTAAAATTTACTTTCATTTTGTGATAGACAGCTATCACGAAGAAAATACTAGCTCCCAAATCCTGCTTTGTGATTGGGTAAAAAAAAGATGATCAAACATCAGTGACATTTTTCTAAAATTTTTCTAGAATAAATGAATCACAAAATCGAATTTAGCGTGAAAATTACATCAATATACCGAATCTGAAAATTCTCACTGAATTTTAAAGCTTCAAAATCTGACATCAACAAAAAAGATCCCCTCCCTCTCCATCTGTCTCTCTCTGAGCATAGGATGTATCGATTAGATGACAAGCGCACGGACTCAAGAGACTTCAGTTCGAATGACTTAAATTTCTAGTTAGTCTTAGTTTTGCCATGACTAATAACTAATTGCAAGGGCAGACATTTTCGGTTGCCGATTTTCACCCTGAAGAGCCCTATGGTTAGCTTTACGTAGAATGTTCAAGAGTAGGAAATAAGAAAATATCTACATCTATGCAACAAGCGGAAAAGCAAAAAAAAAAAAACTTCGTTTATTGTGATATTATAAATTGCCCCAACTAATGCAGAAATCCGTTCTGATTAAGAGGATTATCTGTCAGAGATCGGGGAAAATATGGTCTGACATGGAATAAAAAAAAATTGAAATAAAAGCCCCCTATTGTGAAAATCGTCCGGCAACGAAGGGCTACTAAGCTAGAATATATATAGTTGAAATTTATAGAAAAACAAAAGACGAAGACAGGTGTGTGAACAACAAGTAAGTGTATTAGGTTGACAATCCGGAAAATGAAAGTCTTTTACGTTTCGAGTCTACGATCTTCAACAGAAAGGAATACAATAAAAGTTCAGAAAGCTCAAGAAGTCCAAGAAGTTCAAAAGTCGTGGTAGATTGGAGCGATTTACATCAACGAAAAAAATCCTACTGAAATCCGTGAAGGTAAAGTCAGTAGATCCAGTGGTAATCCGGGTAGAGTGCTGGTATGTAGATGAGAAGTGCTGATAGTTCGGGAAGTGGTTCAGATATGCAAATTCAAAGTGTAGGAAGTTCAGTCAGGATCAAACTGGTATACGTGTGTGTGTGTGTGCAGGCGTGGCTGTGTGGTAAGAAATTTGCTTCCCAATCACATGGTTCCTGGTTCAGTCCTATGTGGCACCTTGGGCAAGTGTCTTCTATAGCCTCGGGCCAACCAAAGCCTTGTGAGTAGATTTGGTGGACGGAAACTGAAAGAAGTCT
>NC_068996.1:21785207-21785558 GCF_001194135.2 Octopus bimaculoides | reverse complement strand
TGTGTGTGTGTGTGTGTGTGTGTGTGTGTGTGTGTGTGTTTGTGTCTGTTTGTCCCCCACACCCCGCTTGACAACCAGTGTTGGAGTATCTGCGTCCCCGTAAATTAGCGTTTCGTCAAAAGAGACCGATAAAATAAGTATCAAGCTTAAAAAATAAGTACTGGGGTCGATTCACTCGACTAAAAACTGGAGGCGGTGCCCCAGCATGGCTGCAGTCTAATAACAAGTAAACGATAAATGATAAAAGATATGTATGTATGTACGTACATATGTATGTATGTATGTACATATGTATGTATGTATGTATGTATGTATGTATGTATGTATGTATGTATGTATGTATGTATGTGT
>NC_068996.1:21783156-21783973 GCF_001194135.2 Octopus bimaculoides | reverse complement strand
AAATTGTTATAGATGTATACTCGTACCTGCATTAATGTTTAACCTGCATAAAATTTTGCAATTTTAAAATTTGTTCATGTTACATATATGTGCACCTGCTGGCTAAATGTTTATCACATGGTATGGTATCAAAATTCTTTGAGTTTTACGTGTGACGCTATGCTGGTGTGGTCCTACGCTGTTCTGTTTTGTGCATGTTTCTCCCGGGTTTTAGTGCTCTTTATCTTCCAGGTACTGAGTTCAATACAGGGTATTTGACGTGTCAGTCCAGTACTCTTCATGTGGTGAACATGATCTACCCATCAGATGTTTGATGTTTGATGATGATAGCCTCAATGCTACTGTCGTTGGCCCGTTAAAAGATTGCAAGATTGTTGACATAATCATCTCATTTGATATTCCACAATTGCTTGCAGTTTTTGTAGATAGAATTGTTCCAGTTTTCGAATCTCTCTCTCTCTCGTTATACGTGCAGCACCTCTATTTAAGTCAAAACGTAATGTACCGTTCGCGGCACTAGAACAAGTAAATAAGGAACTTGAAAGACTTGAAAGCCTAGGAATAATCGAGAATATGGACCACTCAGATTAGGCAGCACCCCACGGTCTATGTAAAAAAAGAAGGGCAGATTTTTCAACGGGGTTGAATGATTGCTTAATCTCACATAACTACGCATTGCTGAGTCCTGAGGAAGTATTCGCAAAATTGAATGGAGGGAAATTCTTTAAAAACCTAGACATCTCAGAGGCATATTTACAAATCCAAGTAGAAGAAGAATGCTCAAACTTATTACCCATAAATACATACCGTTGTTTAT
>NC_068996.1:21779987-21782974 GCF_001194135.2 Octopus bimaculoides | reverse complement strand
CCGGGTTCAGTCCCACTGCGTGGCACTTTGGGCAAGTGTCTTCTACTATAGCCTCGGGCCGACCAAAGCCATGTGAGTGGATTTGGTAGACGGAAACTGAAAGAAGCCCGTCGTATATATGTATATATATATATATATGTATGTGTGTTTGTATGTCTGTGTTTGTCCCCCCACCATCGCTTGACAACCGATGCTGGTGTGTTTACGTCCCCGTAACTTAGCGGTTCGGCAAAAGGAGACCGATAGAATAAGTACTAGGCTTACAAAGAATAAGTCCTGGGGTCGATTTCCTCGACTAAAGGCGGTGCTCCAGCATGGCCGCAGTCAAAAGACTGAAACAAGTAAAAGAGTAAAAGAGTAAAAGAGTTCTTTCTGAAAAAAAATTAAATACTTGGGCCAGATAATAAATAAAAACGGCGATAAAAAATATGCCCACGCCGAATAATGTGACTATGCTACAAGCATTTTTGGGTTTGGTAAATTATTACCAAATTTATATTCCCAATATGCACAATATAAGGGCACCGCTCAATGATTTGTTAAAGAAAAATGCAAAATGGTGCTGAACTGATAAGTGCCAGAAGACATTTGACGAATTAAAAAAACATTTTAACATCGAACTTATTGTTAACGCATTTTGATCCGAAGCTGGAAATTATATTGGCTACAAATGCAAGTGATTACGGTGTAGGAGCAGTGCTCCTGCACAAATATAATGATGGGAGGAAAAAAGGTATAGCCCATGCGTCACGACCGTTATTACCAGCAGAAAGGAACTACAGCCAAATAGAAAAGGAAGCGTTAGCAATCATATTCAGTGTGAAAAAATTCCATAAATTTATTCATGGAAGAAGGTTCTGTCTGCAAACGGATCATCGCCCACTGCTTTCGATGTACGGTTCTAAAATAAAAATACTAACACATACAGCGAATAGACCACAGCGATGGGGTACTACATTATTGAATTATGATTATAAAATGGAATATTTACCGTCAAAAAACTAGGGCATGCGGACGGTTTGATACTGAAACACTGCGAGCCATTCGAAGATACGGTAATCGCTGCATTAAGATTAGAAAGAGAAACACAAAATGTAATGCGGAATGTGGTACGCGAATTACCTGTGACACTTGAAGACATAGAACGAAATGCGGAAAAGGATAAATTTATAAAAGAAATGAAAAGAATACTGTTGACAGGAAAAGTAATTAGGAACAGGATTGTGCGAAGCGAAACCAAGACGTGAACCTATAATTACTTTGTGATGGCGTACTGATGTACGCCTGAAACACTGCAAAAAAAAATGCTGAGGGAATTCCTGGTATTTCGAGGATAAAAGCTTTAATGCGTAGCTACGTGTACTAACCAGAAGTGGTAGAGAAATCGAAAATTTAGTGAAAGGCTGCAGAGGATATGCTCTTTCGGCAAAATTACCGACGATAAAAAGTGAACCTTGGCCAAAAGTAGATGTTCCTGGTCGAAACGACACATCGATTTTACTGGTCCCTTAAACGGTTCATACTACTTTGTGGTAATAGATAGTCTCTCTAAATGGTCAGAAATTTGTAAGTGTAAAAAGTAAACCTCCTCAATTACAACAAACTTTCTACATGAGTTATTTGCGAGATTTGGCGTCCCAGAAACGATAGTGTTTGACAACGGAACGCAATTTATGTCTTTTGAGTTAAAAAGTTTTGTAAAACGTTCGCTATAGAACATGTAACTACGGCGCCATACCATTCCAGATTTAACGGATAAGCAGAACGCTTTGTCGATACGTTCAAGAGAGCCCTAAGAAAGTCGAATAAGGAAGTCACAGATGAGGCAGCTCTACAATTTTTAAGAGTATACCATGTAGCACCAAATCTAAATACACCAGCAGGTATGTCACCGGCGGAACTGATGCTTGCGAGAAAAATAAAATCAGTCTTCGACAAATTGCTACTTGTTAAGAAAAGAAAAATAGCAATGGATAATACAGCAAGATATTTCAAAATTGGTGAAAATGTATTTGTTAGGGCATATAAGATTGGAAAAGAAAGTTGGGACTATGACGTGATTACCAAACGCATAGGGAAAATGTCATACTTGGTAAAAGGAAGAAAAGGGGTATACAAGAGACACATGAATCAACTAAAAAAAAAAAAAAAGATTCGTTGACAACAAACCCAAGAGAATGGAAGAAACAATGGAATGGTTGTATAATACTTTTCAAGTACAAACGCCACTACAAATAAGTGAACCCAGACGCACAAGTGAAAGAAAAAGAAAATGTTCGGAGTTCCTGGAATTGGATGCCAAACGAAAAAATATTAAATTTCTAATTGTATAAAAAAACCCACTCAAAATAAGGAGGTGGGATGATGTAAAAATCATTGCTAATAAAAAAGAAATAAAATTACACTCCCTAAGAAAAAAGAAAAATTTGAAAGGGGAGTTGATATGGGGATAATAATAATGCAACACGTGACGAGTGGTATGTGCTAGTCGTTACAAATACTGTGACATCGAGGAGTCGGGGGTAGTCGGTCATAGATAGTCGTATCTTACTTGTCTAACTAACTATATTGCTATACCAGAGTGGACGTTATAACAATCCGACGTTGGATTACAACAGTAACACACTGGCTGAATATCAATCTTGAGGAATTAGGCTTCTCAAAACCAGAAAGGAGAAAGCTGATTCGAATAATACTGATCCAATCTATCACTGGAACCGCAGAAATCTATAAAACTTTCCAGAACTTTATCATCTAAATATATATGAGCATGTCTAGGTATGCAAGTATACGCATGGGAATACATACATAAACCAAAACATAGAAATCCGCACGTATACATACAAACAAAAATACCGTTAATGTTGTTGAAATTCCACTGAAGGAGCCTTGGATTTAAGTTAGAAATCTTGAAATTAAACTGAATAATGACATGCATGCGTGCGTACGTACGTACACACAAACACACACATACACACGCACAAAAA
>NC_068996.1:21776657-21778466 GCF_001194135.2 Octopus bimaculoides | reverse complement strand
CTAAGAAGAAAGTGAGCTGAACTAGTGATAATGAGAGAGTCGAGAAAAGTTGTCTCGCATAGTCGCTGATTATAACTTTCTTTTTCCCTTTGGCCGTTTGTCTTTAGTAGCTGCCTGCTTGTGGCCATGATTCTAGTGGTCCGTTCACTAACTGATGGTCGCTCTCTCTAACTCGGGTTCTCGCTAACTCACTAACTGGCTTTTGCTTGGAGGTTCTTGTTTTTATAACTATCCAGACGGATAGACATATCGTTGAGAACAATAGATTTCGTTGGAGGTCTGTGATATCTGTATTCTAGCTATTGGTGAAATAGAAGAGGTTAGAAGGGTCAAGTAGTGAAGACATTATTTTGCTTAGCTAAGGCATTTGGCAAATGTAACTAGTCACAGAAAAACTATCGTTTTGCCGTGAGAAAAGTGCTGTTGAACTGTTAATTTAAATTTGGCTATCTAGGATCGAATCCACGCCATGCCTGCAAGATCCACTACATATATTAGTAGTTTCAGTCATTCGACTGCGGCCATGCTGGTCACCGTCTGGAAAGGTTTAGGCGAACAAATTGATTCTAGTACCTTTTTTTTTCCTAAGCTTAGTGCTTATTCTGTCGGTCTCTTGCATTTGTTTGTATATATTTATAGATACATACAAACAAACATGCATTTATATAGTGTAGTCTCTATCTACGAACATAATCCATTTCGGAGCCCTGTTGGTTAACCAAATTGTTATTTACATAAATAACTCAAGCCCAAACCAATCTCAACATCAAATACATTAAACCAGTTTTTGTCCATCTATCAACAGCATATACATAAATATATACTTCTACCATAAATATATACGCATGTGGTCTATGTACGTGTAAGTGAGTGAGTGAGCGTGAGAGTGTGCGTGCGTGTGTGTCTTTTTGAATGTGTGCATGTTTAAATGTATGTATCTATGTTATGTGAGTGTGTGCGTCTGTATGTGTTTTCGCTTTGTTTTGCTCATTATTAACTAATATAATTCGCTGGCGAGAAAATATCATATCATATGAATATTAACATAATTTTCCACTGATTTTGTCATTTTTATTGACATTGTATCAAGCTCTCGTTAACAATTTTCATCGTGTTCATTTTTCAATAATAGATCCGTAATTACTAAACACACGAGCGCTCTCGTTGTAAACAAATAGTTAGTGTAAATACAAACGGTGCCAACTTTTTTGTAGTTCTTCAGAAACGGACGTCCGGGTCGTTCGTTGTTGGGTAGACGTAGGACGGCCTAAACCTGTTGAATAAAATGATATTCCTTACTTGAAAACAGATAGAGATTAACGTTGATAAGAGCACCTGGCTGTAAAATAACCTAATGAAATATCCGTCCAAACCCATACCTGCATAGAAAACGGATGCTAAATGAACGAACGAACGAACGAATACATAATATCCCAACCTCTTCTGCCTTGAGGCACCTTTGCCAAGCCTTTCAGAAATCTACAGAAGCCCTATTAGAAAATCTAATATGACAGTTGTTTTTTGATTCAACATCAATATAACAAAACTTTGTGCCTGGATAATAACATCTGTGTAAGAAAACTATGTCCCTGGAATTGATAATAAAAAAAATTTCGGTACTAGTATAGTATGCAGTCTACCACGGGGTAAAACAGTATAGCCAGAGTTACCTACCTTAAAAACTACTCGTTATCACCTCCCCTTTCCACTTGCTGTTTGCCTTACATTGAAATGTTGCAGAAAGATTTTTATACACGTGTCATCTTGACAGAGGAAACAACAGTCACATTTTTACAAGATTACAATCTG
>NC_068996.1:21772861-21776599 GCF_001194135.2 Octopus bimaculoides | reverse complement strand
GGTGCTGTCATGCAGAAAAAATAAAAACGTGATAGAGGTGAACAATTCAGGCCTGTACTTCGTTGTCCTCGAAAGGGGTGCCAAACTTCACGTTCAGTTCGTAAAGGAAACCAATTTTTCCATTATACGGACATTTACAACAAATTAAACTGCAAGCTGAGCCTGAGTGAGATTTTAGAACTAATATTTTTCTTTGTCATGGATATACCCATGACTACAGCAGTGACTCTAACAGGAAAATCTAAAAATACAATAACTGACTGGTACAATATGTGCCGCGAGGTGTGTGGAGCCATAGTTTATCATATACGAAGAGGGAAGATAGTTGGAACAGACGATAAACCCATTCAGATCGACGAAGAAAGATTTGCTGGTCAACGAAAAAGCAAGTGAGGAAAAATGCTGAATGGCAACAACGCTCCTCTTTTCGAAGACAGTGATTCAGAACAACGAAAGAACAGGAACCATGGACGTAGAATTGATGGGCCGAGGGTTTTTGGTCGCAAACAAGGCTCAGACTGTCGATACTTTTGTGTGGAACGGCGTGACGAGAACAGTCTGATCCCAATTATTGGGAGAGAATATGAAAAAAGTTCAGTAATTCATTCAGATGAGTGACCCGCTTATAATAATTTAAATGCCATAAGTTATCACCATCTGACAGTGAACCATCAACGACATTATGTGGATCCAGTGACCGGAGCACACGCTCAGGCCATTGAGCGATCATGGTTAGATGCTAAAACTATGATTCTGAAAAAAATGAGAGGCGTTGGTATTGAACTTTTCCAGTCACATCTTGATCATTTCTGCTGGAAGATGATAAGGAAAGACTCAGATGATTTATTTGTATCGTTAAAATGGATATTATTCTATCATATAGAATAATATAAGATTCAATTTTTCTCATTTGTGTAATTCCTTTATAATGTACGAAGTGTTTAATCTCTGAAATATCTGAAAGGTAAGGTAGATAACTCTGGATATACTGTTTGACACCATGGTGGCCCGCATAATATACTAGCACCAAATTTTCTTTATTTCACCAATGTTGGTATACAGTAAACATAAAACAGATGACAATACAAAAATGAAATAGACAACAATACAAAATATAAGATGACAATAATATTTATTGTTGAAATAGTATCAAAATGTATTTTTGACTCTAAATTATCGATCATAATACCACATACGTATATATATTTTGCGGCACCCCAAGGCGGCGTTACACCGGTTGGGAACCTGCGACCTAATAAATAAATACAGAAATAATTTTTTAAATATATGTGAATAAAAGTAGCCTGACATTAGAGTAGTAAGTTGTTCAGTATTGAGGGGTATGGAAGAGGTGGTGGGAGGAGGCTATTAATGAGAAGAGGTGGCGAAAGAAGTATCGTCCTTCCTAGCTACTTTTCTACAGTTTCTTTTGGTTTGTAGCGGGAACAAGTTGTGTTGTTGCATGAAAAGAGCATTAAGTTTTGTTTATAAGTGTAGCGATCATATAATTATCGGCTCACCACACTAATTTGTTGCGATTGGCTAAACTATCCACCACGTGAGTTTTTGGCCAGTTATTTAGCCCTGAATTAAATGTCGCACGGGAATTGGATTGAAAGTCCAATCGCGATGCGCGTAAGATTTATTTTAAGCGACAAATTCTGTATGTGTCCTGGAGACTTTTTATCCATAAATTGGTTCGACAAACATTTTACGAGTTAGAGGGGTGAGCTCTGCCATTGAGGTGATTTGCAGGATCCAGCCTTCCAGAGGAGAATCGACACATAACGGAGTCATATAACCAATGATGGTCTAAGGTTAATTACCAGGATGCTGGAGAGCGACAACCCGATAGAACTTGTTAATGTTTCATTGTGTACGAACTACTGTGCAAATTTCACGAAGGAATAAAGCCTCAATGTTTATTTCAAAGACTGCCTCTCTTATTCATTTATATTCATCGAACACGTAACATAATATTGTACAATGAGATACACGATCCATTCGTAAAAACTGGAGACACCGTAAAAGGTTATTCTATAAAGATGAAGATTCTGTTGTGGTTTAGGACACCAACTCTTCAATGTCAATTGTATCTACTCCAACCTTATGGAATCGCCCAGACAGAGTTTCTTGCAGTACAGATTTTTTCTCTTATCCTCAAAGCCAAGTCTTCAAACTCTCTTAGAGGCATAGCTTCAGGCTAGAATTACCTCCAAGCAGCGCACAGACAGCACACTAAAGCCTCTTTCCAAGCTGCTATAATCATTAGCATTGCATTAGCAATATTAAACTACTTTCCAAATGTCCTTCAGTGTCAAATCACTGGAAGAAGTGGCCTCCAAACATTTTCTAAAGAGAACTTTCGTATAGAGTTTTAAACATTAGAAATGACTTACTAGTCCACGAAGTGGAGAAGAGGAGTTGAGTTGAAAAACAGGAAATGCACTTTTACAAAAATTAAACCATTCTGGTAATTGGTCCATTAAATATGGACGTAGATTTAGGCCTTATGCATGCCCAAAAAGGATTTCAGAGGAAGATTGCTGTCCATGAGGTACTCACGTACAAAGAGCAAAGCATCTCCCAATCCTTGTGGTTAGACCGCCACAAAACAACAAGACGGTTGTTATGAATGTTTTGAATACACTGGACTTTTCTGAGTGGAAAACAAAGAGAACTTTTATCTCAGAGCCCCTCGAAGCATTCACACAGTAGTAAGTTTAGCCAGTCTATCATTGGTTAGTGACCTTGCATTGAACTTTCGTTTGTAATACATGATCTACGAAGTATCTTTTTTCCAAAAGAAAAAATAAATCTCCGTTTTGTCACAGTTGAGTACCTGCTGCGAAACGAAACCACCCTTCTCAATAAGAATTAGAAATACAACGTGGCACTCACGAACTGTTTTATTTTCAGTATTAGCACACTCACCATGCCACACAACACTATGTAAGCGATTTCCTTTCCGAAATCTGGCAAACCAAGAAAATCCACTTCTGTAGTATCAAAACCACTAGGAGAATTCGCTCTAAGACCATCAAACAACTGTTTGTTTGTTGCAGAAATTACAAGACTACGCTGTTACAAACAATTTCATTTTCTTTAATTCACACCAAAAATAAGATTCCCATCTCTTCAATAAAATTGTTACATGGTATGGCTATTTCCTTAGCTGCCCGAATAATTTTGAATTTATTCTTTTCTTTCAGTTTGGTGCAAATTGTTTTGCCATTCTATATTCGGAGATAAAGTTGCTAATACTATCAGTATGGTGTGCAGTTGCTTGTCATTTCAGCAATGAGTACAATGTCGAGGATATTAAAGAACTCCTTCGACCTAGGGAACAATTTAGATTCCAAGACGGAAGTCTTCGGACCTTGTTTACACTTCAGGTGATTCCTACCGAATTCCTAGGACCCGCAAGATGACTGGATGGATTCCGGATAGTAATCTAAGGGAGACAATCCCTTGCGCTTGACCTTTCTTCTTTGTCTGTGTGTCCGTAAACTAGCCACGTGGCCTTTACTTTCTCCATTTTGAAGAGAGGTTATAGGCTACTGGTCATTAGGGTCCGATGAGACTTGTGTAAAGCTTTATGGACGCGAAACCCTGGGTAACCCTATGAACCGGCCATAATTAGCATTCTCTAAATACTCTGCTGCTCTATAACTTTGAGTGTGCTTTTCTTTCGGATTTATGATTTACTGACGATATATATATATGTATGTATATATA
>NC_068996.1:21771965-21772761 GCF_001194135.2 Octopus bimaculoides | reverse complement strand
GTGTGTATATGTATATATAATTTTATAATATATTTTAAAAAAATTTTAATATATGTTTATATGTATATATATATGTATGTGGATGTATGCGTGTGTGTGTATGTGTATAAGTGTGTGTGTATGTGTGTGTGTGTGTGTGTATGTGTGTGTGTATGTGTGTGTGTATGTGTGTGTGTATGTGTTTATGACTTGTGAATTTTGCTTGTTTGTGTATGCATGCATATGCATGTGAGCGTGCGCGTGTGTGCGCGCAAGAACGTGTGTGCATGTGTGTACGGGCGCACACTCGGATGCGTGCATGTAAGTAATAGCTTTCTTATTGCAAAAACTTTTTAAAATTTTTTTTCCGTTTTTGTAATTGTGAAATTTTTTCGCCATGAACTGTTTGTACTTTTAAACCGAATGTAGTTTTCTGGTGTTATATTTATTTTTCCTGAAGATGTGTAAAGAAATTTTCTCGATCTGACCTTTCCAGTGCAGTAATTAGATTTTTTAAATTCCATTTACTTTGTGTGATTTAAGGGAGATTTGGCTGTTGTTTCTAGCAACTCTTATATTTCATCCCTGCTACCTGGAACGTCATTCTTACACACGCGCTCAGCATAAAAATATAGAGAGTAAGAGTTAAAGAGGGAGAGGGAGAGAGAGAGAGAAAGTGATACATACAACGTCATGGATTAAACTTTCATCTCAGTGTTCTTTACCTATTTTTCATAACATAGATACGTAAAAACACACACAACCACACATACTTGACCTGTGACAACAACATATACATTGCTCTCAATCTCTATTC
>NC_068996.1:21767692-21770547 GCF_001194135.2 Octopus bimaculoides | reverse complement strand
TATATATGCATAGACAGTTTGACCTTGAACTCTGCTGTATGTGATCACTGCAGGTAGGAGCACTCCATCGGTTACGATGACAAGGGTCCCAGTTGATTCGATCAACGGAACAGCTTGCTCATGAAATTAACGTGCAAGTGACTGAGCAATCCACAGACACGTGTACCCCTAACTTAGTTCTCAGGGAGACTCAGAGTGACACATAGCATGACAAGGCCGGCCCTTTAAAAATACAGGTACTACTCATTTTTACCAGCTGAGTAGCCTGGAGCAATGTGAAATAAAGTGTCTTGCTCAAGGACACAATGTGTTGCCAGGGATCGAACTCACGACCTTACGATCATGAGCCGAATGCTCTAGCCACTAAGTCACGTGCCTTCACTACATTGACCATGACAGAGAACGTTGAGCAGAGAATCTGCACCAAATTTTGCCAAAAGCTTGGCAATACCTGCTCAGAGGCCTATGCAAAATTTTCGAAAAGTTTTCATTGTTCTCGACACAATCAAGATCTTGTACAACTGAAACCCGAGTGTCTTTTTCGTCAGCTGGAAGCAGTTTTGGTACAAACTTGGCAGACACATGTCTCATACTCAAATCTTCAGCGATAATGGACTGAACTGAATCAAAACTAAACTGCACATCCTCTGATGGTGAGTCAACGATTTTTCTTCACAGCTGCACACACATCTGCGATGTTTTTCTCAGTTCCACTGGTTGCGGATCTCCCAGAACGTTCGTCATTATCGACATTTTTCGAGCATCTTGGAAACATCTGAACCACTTGTACTCTTGTGTATGGCTCATACACTCCTCTCCATAAACTTTCTTCAACTTTGAGTAGGCCTCTGAGCAGGTATCACCATGACAGTTGGATTTATCATGGTCAATGCGATGATCACATGCTATACACCTTCCTTCCAAGCACTACTGTAAACAGCGGAAGTGAGCTAGAATGTTAAAACATAGTGTGCATGCACAGCAGAGTTCAAGGTCAATTTTTGCCAATTGGCTTTACCCTGGTTACTAACTGATCAGAACTTGTATGTATATATATGTGTGTGTGTGTGTGTGTGTGTGTGTGCATAGCAATAAGAAAAAGGAGTGGAATATGTGGTACTCATCAACTTGCAGACATTGCTGGAAGGACACCCAATTACTATTACACTAGTGTTTTTACTAAATGCAATAAATGGGTGTGGGTAAAAGGAAATTTTACCCTTAATTTATATAGCAATAAGAAAATGGAGGGGAATATGTGGTACTCATCAACTTGCAGACATTGTATTATGTCAATTTACCTGTTTATTTTTCAACTAAGAGGACAATAAAAACAATATACAAACACATATGACATATTGTGTCATATCAGTAATTAAAAATTAATGATATGACACTATGTCATATGTGTTTGTATATTGCTTTTATTGTCCTCTTAGTTGAAAAATAAACAGGTAAATTGACATAATACAATGTCTGCAAGTTGATGAGTACCACATATTCCCCTCCATTTTCTTATTGCTATATAATTCAAGGGTAAAATTTCCTTTTACCCACACCCATTTATTGCATTTGGTAAAAACACTAGTGTAATAGTAATTGGGTGTCCTTCCAGCAGTATATTGGATAGATAGTATCCCTTAGTGGGTTGGATTCACAACCCCTAACTTTCTTGGAGTATATATATATATATATATATATATATATATATATATATATATATATATATATATATATTTCCATGTGTTGACATATGCCTCCTTGCAACAATGTAAACTTTCATTTAATCAAAATATTCTCAGCCTGAAGTGTAGTCTGTGTTATACACCTTGCTTGGATATTTACATGCATATACGTATACATACATATATGTGTGTGTGCGTGTGTGTGCGCGCGCGTGTGTGTGTGTGTGTGTGTGTGTGTGTGTGTGTGTGTGTGTGTGTGTGTGTGTGTGTGTGTGTATAGATTTATACCAAAATTTGGCAAAAATATTGTATCTGTTATCAAACGTAGCAAAATACTCACAAGTGAGATTTTGTATTTATATCGATTAAAATAAGAGCTCAAAACTGATCCATTGAAAATACTTTATGATGACCTATGATCATTTCGATGCAATATCCAGATCGATTCATGCATATTATAAAATATGCGATACTGCATCTCCTCAGGGTCTTATTAGTAGAAGGCAGATAATAAAAATAGATAACATTCATATACAACATTCATAGTTGACCTATGAATATATGTACATAAACAAGTTGAAAAGACATGAGGTGTAATACAACCGTACTGTATATTCACTAGATTCTTCTATATACAGCTGTTAAGGAAAGGCATCTGTTATTTTATTTCATTGGTAAGAGAAAGAGAGAGAGAGGGGGAGAGTGAGTGTGAGAGAGAGTGATTGGTTATACGTGCAATCAGGGTGTCTGGTGAAGAGAACTTTTAAACTCTATAGATCAGGGGTTCTCAATTAGGGTCCATATGCCCTTTTGGGGTCCATGTAAGATTTTTTTGTTAAAGTTTATGTGTAATAAATTGGTTATTCTTCGACAATATGCAATATATTATAACAATCTTTTTATACAATTCCTAATAATATTTAATTATAAAAATATAATGGTTTTTTTTTTAACATTGAATGGCTAGGAGGATTCATCCAAGTAAAATTGCAATCAAAGGGGTCCATAAGTAAAATATAGTTGAGAAACACTGTTCTAGATCAAAGAATTAAGAATAAATTAATGGTGATAAATGGTTAAGAAGTTTGAAGTAACATATATATGAAAGGTGATGCATGTTCAAGTACTCACTCAAGTGTTACACATACACAGTTCATATCTATCACTATT
>NC_068996.1:21763665-21764434 GCF_001194135.2 Octopus bimaculoides | reverse complement strand
GTTTAGTGTCCAAAGAAGGAATGTTACGCATAAGTGGGCTGGCTACATCCCTGGCAGAGTCCTTGGATTTAGGTCTCACTTGGCTTGCCGGGTCTTCTCATGCACAGCATATTTCCAAAGGTTTTGGTCACAAGTCATTGACTTGGTAAGGCCCAATGTTCGAAGGCCGTGCTTCACCACCTCATCCCAGGTCTTCTTGGGTCTACCTCTTCTACAGGTTCCTTCAACCGCTAGGGTGTGGCACTTTTTCACACAGCTATCCTCATCCATTCTCACCACATAACCATACCAGCGCAATCGTCTCTCTTGCACAGGGATCATTTTAAGTTTCCTTAAAAACCTGTTGGCCTATGACCTCTTAAAAATACAAAAATGCCTCACTACTCAAACATAACAATTGAGGGTTATCTCTCTTTGCTGATGGCTATCAACTTCCAGCTGTGCCGCCATCCTGCAAGCTCTGAAAAGCTTGCAGGAACCTCCTGGATATATACATACATATATATATGTGTGTGTGTGTGTGTGAGTGTGTGTGTGTGTGTGTGTGTGTGTGTGTGTGTGTGCGTATACATATATGTAAAGTAGTTGTATGCTGTCAACTTAATGTGACAGTCCTGTGAAGGGAATAATACTACTGCTATTTAGCCCTGGAACCAGCACCGCTTCCTGTCGGCCTTGACACATTTCCTGTGTCCTTATGTTTACAAGGGGGAGATAAGCACCTCCACTTAGCTAAGCCTGCATCCAGAGACATGTTTCTGAGTCTTTG
>NC_068996.1:21762476-21763655 GCF_001194135.2 Octopus bimaculoides | reverse complement strand
ACACATTTCCTGTGTCCTTATGTTTACAAGGGGGAGATAAGCACCTCCACTTAGCTAAGCCTGCATCCAGAGACATGTTTCTGAGTCTTTGCTCATCATCAGTCTGAAGTAGCAATGGCCTGCTAAATAGCAGTAGTATTATTCCCTTCATGGGACTCTCACATTAAGTTGACAGCATACAACAACTTTATCGCACCACTACTGCATAAATCTGTCTGAAAGATTTAGAAATGTATTATTTATATATATATATATATATAGATAGATAGATAGATAGATAGATAGATAGATAGATAGATAGATAGATAGATAGATACACACACACACACACACGCACGCACACATACGCACACACGCACGCGCACACACGCACACACTCACATACACCTTCCCATCACACACCTACACCCACACATATACACCGGACACAGTCTTACACTCATACATACATATACATATACACACACACAAACACATTCACACAATTACAAAGGTAAAATGAAAAAATATATATAAAAAATTAAAAATTAAAACTTAAAAATTAATGGAAGTTAAAACATGTGGGAAAGCTTGTGCAGGAACATAGTAAAGATGTGGATTCTAGCTGTGATTTGTGTGTGGGTGGGTGGGGGTGCGGCAAAACTGTAATAGATATTTTGTGACATGTGGACATGATACAGAAAGTTCAGTTCCTACATTTAGACATGTAGCAGGGTCCAAGGAACTTTTCTAGATTAGCCATCTTTCCATATTACAAAGACAGCACTTGCCACTACTGTTGCTATAAGGTTTATGCTTGGCTAAGATCTTCCAGTTAATCCTGTAGTTGACACCTTGTTCTTTTAAGAATCACATATAACTGGATAATTTGGAAGATTTTCGTTTATTCCAGTGTGTACGTATGTAGACGTTGTGAATGTAGGAGGTTCATGTATATGTATTGTGAGAATATGGTTGCATGTATTTTTTGTCATTTTTCTTTTTGTTCCTATAAGAGTAACTTCCCTTTTATTCAACGTTTTTTTTTTTCAAAGCATCTGTATCGTACCTCTTCGTGCCGCTATTCAAAACTCCAAGCACTGTAATGGCAATCTTTTACTGTTTGTTCTAAATTATAACATATATATATATAATCCTCTATTTATCTAATATCGAGGTCTCGTTCTTTTGTTGCTATTT
>NC_068996.1:21762172-21762466 GCF_001194135.2 Octopus bimaculoides | reverse complement strand
GTCGTCGAATTTAGTTCAATTTCACTTGCCTCAACAAGTCTTCGCAAGCGAAGTTTAGTGTCCATTGTAGGAAAGGTACGCATAAGTGGGCTGGCTACACCCCTGGCAGAGGCCTTGGATTTAGGTCTCACTTGGCTTGCCGGGTCTTCTCACGCACAGCACATCTCCAAAGGTCTCGGTCAGAAGTCATCGCCTCGGTGAGGCCCAATGTTCGAAGGTCTTGCCTCACCACCTCAGCCCAGGTTTTCGTGGGCCTACCTCTTCCATGGGTTCCCTCAACTGTTAGGGTGTGGC
>NC_068996.1:21756152-21761272 GCF_001194135.2 Octopus bimaculoides | reverse complement strand
TAGGATGTGTGCAGTGCCCAGTAGTGCAATTTTCTGTATGTTATATATATTTGTAAGTCCTGGTGTTTTTGTTATGTATTTGTCTGAATATTTTTTTAAAATTATTATTATTATTATTATTATTATTATTATTATTACTATATATATATATATTTCTCCGTCTTCCCTTCTTTGGACTTTTTCTATATTTCTGATGGAGAGCTTCATTCGAAACGTGAAATCCTTTTGTTTTCTTTCCTTTCCTGAGCGTCCAATAACACAGTACTTGTTCTACATCCTCGTGTTGTTGTCTTTTCTTGCTTGTTCTTGTTTGGATTGACTATATATATATATATAGGGTAGAAAAACTACCCTAGGCTACTGTGTCTGTTTTGACAGTGTTTATACAGCTGGATGCCCTTCCTAACACCAACCACCTCGCAGAGTGGACTCAGTGCTTTTTACGTGGCGCTAACACAGGCGAGGTTAGTTTTGGCATGATTTTTACAGCTGGATGCCCTTCCAAATGCCGACCACTTTACAATATATGTATACATTTATTTGTATGTATACTTGTGTATGTATGTATGTGTATATATTCTTTTCTTCCTTGGCTTTCGCCGAGCAAACATACAAACTTACTTTGTCCCGCTTCCAGTTCGTTGCTTCACAGCGTTCCACATACACATAATTTTTCACATCTGGCTCTATAGCTTTTTCCGTTTGTTTTCCTGTCTTGTTTACTTTTCCGTTTGTTTCCTGTCTTGTTTTTTGTCCGCCACTACATTCCTCCATGGTACAGTTTAATTTGTGGATACAAATTTAATTTGTGATCCATGGGAAGAGCCATTTTAACGATGCGTCCTGCCCTACTTACTCTTCGAAACGCCTGTGTTAGAATGGGGGTAGCTGATGAAGGAAAATGTTCTCTATGTGACCTGTACTCTGGTTATTATTTCTTTGTCTACGTTTTGTTTGCAATGTCCTGTACCCAGATATGCACCTATATATACAGGTAGACGTAGGTATGCACATACTTGTACGTATATATGCATATATATATATATATGATGATGATGATGATGATGATGATGATACGAGTCTAGGACATTTAACCCCCATGGGCAATAACCCCGCCAAGGACAATTACCTCTAAGGACAACAGATGATGATTTAAAACTTCTTAATATATTAGAGAGGGGGTAATTAACCAATGTGGGGTAATTGTCCTAGGGGGTAGTTGTTGCTGGGTGGAATTGTCCTATGGGGAGTAATTGTCCTTGAGAGGTAATTGTCCTGATACGATATATACGTATGCATACATATACATATACACACCTATGTACATACACGTGCGCGCGCGCACACACACACACACACACACACACACACACACAAGTCAATGAAATTCTAACATAGGTCTGATTTTTATGCTTTATTTTTCACAATTTTACAATTTTATAATCTTGCATATTATGGATTAGACAACTACCTTCATGCTTTCTGCAGTCTTCAGATTTATATAGTAATAGTATTAACCGTCAATTATGTATCACAATCTTGATATTTTCAATTTGATATTCACAACTGATAACTGTGTTTTACAGTTATCAGTGGAAAAGGATGAAAGTATTTGTTTTATCATAATATGTAATATTATAAAATTGTAAAATTGTGTAAAATACAAAAATAAAATGTAAAAATCAGACTGTTGGAATTCCATTGACATATATTTACCTGTATACAATCATACGAACTCCAAGAGATGTATCTTTTATCTTTTATATTTTACTTGGCACCACCTTGAAGAATTTTTTTAGTTGAATGAATTGACCCCAATATTTATTTTCTAAAGCCTCGTACTTATTCTGTCAGTCTCCTTTGTTGAACCTCTAAGTGACAAGGACATAAATACACCAGCACCAGCTGTCAAATGGTGGTGGAGGACAAACACACACACACACACACACACACACACACATATATAGACACACATACACATATATATAAACATGTTGATGTGTGTTGCATCCAAGAAGTAAGGTGAAGAGGAAGTCTGCTAGGTTCCTCACAGGCAAAGAACATAGGTATAAGATTTTCTGTGTAGGGAACATTGATGGGGTTGGAGGCATGGGTAAACTTCTTGCAGAA
The DNA here is from genome assembly GCF_001194135.2 of Octopus bimaculoides. Lineage (NCBI taxonomy): Eukaryota > Metazoa > Mollusca > Cephalopoda > Octopoda > Octopodidae > Octopus > Octopus bimaculoides. The sequence goes on along the minus strand of NC_068996.1, from coordinate 21,759,142 downwards.
AAATGGGTTGATAAGGTAATCGAAGTAGTTAGAGTCTGTGATAGAATACTTAAGATTAGATTAGTGCTGCAACATTGATTAGCAACCATTATCTCGGCCTATGCCCATCAGCCAGGGCTACCTGATGGGCAGAAAGATCAATTTTATGACACCCTCTTGCAGACTACCTCATTGACGAATGACAGGGACCTTCTCTTTGAGGCTGGTGACTTCAACGGGCATGTTGGACAACATCCAGGGAGCTTCTATGGTGTACAATGATGGCTTTGAATTTGGTTCCCACAAAGAGGAGGGATCCAGGCTGCTGGAGTTCTGTGATGCAAATGATCTTATGACTTGTAATACTAACTTCAGGAAACCTGCCAGTCACCTGTCCACCTACCAGTCTAGTGGACACATTAGTCAGATTGACTACATTCTCGCGAGGAACATTCCTAGGTGAAGAATGCATCCCACAACATAGATTAGTTGTTAGTGACTTCAGGATCAGAGCTAAATAGCTGCCCAGAAGACAACCAGCATGGAAAAGAAGGCTCTGGAAGCTTAACGAGGCTTTAGAAAATAAGTATTGGGGTCAACTAGAGATGTATTACTGGAAGCTTTTGATGAAAAAGAGGTGGATATAGCATCACATAATGTGGAAAACAACTGGAGGTTTCTACGGGACAACCTGTTGAGGCTACTGACCAGATCTGTGGATGGTGCAAAGTCCCCTCTTGACCCCAGGTAATATGGTGGTGGAACAATGTAGCTGACAGGGCTATTAGGGAAAAGAAACAGATGTGGAAGGGCTGGAAGAGCAGTGGTAGCAGGGAACTCTATCAGATCACCAGAAGGGAAGCTAGGAGACAGGTTTACTTAGCCAGAGGGAAAGCAGATAAGAAAAAATTTGCTAATGTTCTGTGCCATGAAAATCAAAGACTTGAAGTGTTTTGTGTTGCAAGACAGTGTGTGAGATAGAATCGTGATGTCGTAGGAGAGAAATGTGTCTGCATGGATGATGGCTCACTTGCATTTAATGAGGCTACAAAGAGAGAGACTTGGAGATGCCACTATGAAAGGTTGCTAAATGAAGAGGATGAATGGAAGAAAGAGAGTCTGCCATATGTCAGCCCAACAGAGGAACCAGCTATCCGAGTTGACAGTAGCTTGGTAGATAAAGCAATTAATGGTGTGAAGACAGGGAAATCCCCCGGCCCATCACGAATCACTGCAGAGATGCTTAAAACATCTGGCAGTGTCAGATATAGTCTAGTCACCCGTATTGTCAACCAGGTGATACATGAAGGAGTCATACCCAATGACTGGTGTAGCAGCACCATTGTCAACTGCTACAAAAGTAAATGTGACACAGTAGATAAGAATAATTACAGAGGTAACAAATAGTTGAATCAAGTGATGAAAGTCACGGAGAGGGTCATAGCCCAACTAATTAGGGAGCGAGTCAGTTTAGATGAGATGCAGTTTGGGTTTTTGCCAGAGAGAAGCACCACTGATGCTGTATTTCTGGTAAGACAGCTATATTTCTGGTAAGGAGAAATTCCTAGCCGAAGATAAACCTCTCTACTTGGCTTTCATTGACATGGAGAAAGCCTTTGACAGGATCCCCCAATCCCAACTAGGGATAGATGAGTGGTTAATGAGAGCTGTACAAGCCATAAACAGGATGTTATCAGTAAGATGAGGGTTGGCAACGAGTACAGTGAAGAATTCTGGGTAGGAGTCCACGATGAATCAGTCCTCAGCCCCCTCTTATTCATCATAGTCCTCCAGTCAATAACAGAGGAATTCAAGACAGGATGCCCCTGGGAGCTTCTATATGCTGATGACTTCTATATGCTGATGACCTTGCTCCAATTGCTGAGTCACTATCAGAACTAGAGACGTTTCAGGGGTGGAAGCAAGGTCTAGAATAGATGGGCCTTTGAGTCAATCTAGCAAAAGCCAAAGTCTTAGTGAGTCTTAGGCATACAAATCACAAATCTTTTCAGACAGATGGCCCTGCTTGATCTGCAGAAAAGGTGTAGGCTGAAACTCCATAAGATGTACCCAGTGTAAGCTATGGACACATAAGAAGTGCAGCAATATCAAAGGAAAGTTAACTGGAAAGACAGTTTTTGTGTGTGGCAAATGCACAGGGGCAACAAACACTGAAAATGTGCAGAAAACAGCTTCCATCACATGCCAGGGGGAAAAAACTAGAAGTAGTTGATAGCTTCTGTTGCCTAGGTGATCAAATCAGGGGGTGGATGCACTGAGAGCATAGCTGCTAGAATAAGAATAGCCTGGGTAAAGTTCAGAGAGCTCCTACTGCTGCTGCTAACAAAAGGCCTCTCGCTCAGTGTGAAAGATATACTGTATGATGCATGTGTGTGAACAGCCATGCTACACAGCTGTTAAATATGGGCTGTGACTGCTGAGGACATGCGTAAGCTTGCAAGAAATGAAGCTAGTATGCATGCACAAGAGAGCGTAAGCATCCTGAGAGAAAAGTTGGACATAAGAAGCATCAGATGTAGTGTGCAAGAGAGACGACTGTGCTGGTATGGTCATGTGTTATGTATGGATGAGGACAGCTGTGTAAAGAAGTGTCACACTCTAACAGTGGAGGAAACCTGTGAAAGTGGTAGACCCAAGAAGACCTGGGATGAGGTGGTGAAGCACGACCTTTGAATATTGGGCCTCAGAGAGGCAATGACAAGCAACCAAGACCTTTGGAGATATACTGTGCTTTAGAAGACCCGGCAAGCCAAGTGAGATTGTAGCTGTGGCCTATGCCAGTGTCACATAACCAGCCCATTTAAGAGTACTCTTCAATCATCGGACAATATGTTGTGCTTGAGAAGACCTGATTGGAGCCTGATTCAGCCTCAGTCAAACTTGCCAGTCCTCAGTCAAACTGTCCAACCCATGCATGGAAAGCAAACACTAAACGATAATGATGATGACGATACATACATACATACATACATATATATATATATATATAT
>NC_068996.1:21755292-21755879 GCF_001194135.2 Octopus bimaculoides | reverse complement strand
TATGTATATGTATATCATCATCATCGTTTAACGTCCGCTTTCCATGCTAGCATGGGTTGGATGATTTGACTGAGGATTGATGAAACCAGATGGCTACACCAGGCTCCAATCTGATTTGGCAGAGTTTCTAAAGCTGGATGCCCTTCCTAAAGCCAACCACGTTTGTTTTCACTGTTCTGTCTTGTTTTTACTGTCTTTTACTGTCTTGTTCTCACTGTCCTGTTCTTGTTTACACTTTCACCCTCCGCAAAAAATTCCAAATTTTATTTAATTTGCTTTGCGAGAAGGACTGTTCCAACGAAGTCGCATATTGTCCTTGTCTTCGAAACGTGAAGTAGATGGAACAGGGACAACTGAAGAAGGGAAATATTCTTTATGTTGCATGTCTCGTTTCTCTGTTTGTTTTTTTCGTTGTTCGAAAAAAAGTTCGTTTCTTGTTTTCGTTTCTCATTGTGTTTAACATTTTGTGTGATGTCCTGTACCCATATATGCATGTATGTATACATATAGATGTAGGTATGTACATGTATGTATGGATATATGCATATATTTATACATTATTTATGTTATATATATATATATATATA
>NC_068996.1:21751777-21753372 GCF_001194135.2 Octopus bimaculoides | reverse complement strand
CGTGTCACCAGCACAAGTGCCAGTAAGGCGACGCTGGTAACGATCCCGCTCAAATGGTGCTATTTACGTGCCACTGGCACGGAAGCCAGACAGCTGCTCTGGCAACGATCACGCTCGGACGGTGCTCTTAGCGCTCCACTGGTACAGGTGCCATCACGATTTCACTTTCACTTGCCCCAACAGTTTAGTGTCCAATGAAGGAGAGGTTGGCATGGGTGCCAGTCGTCGAATTTGGTTCGATTTCGATTTCACTTGCCTCAACAGGTCTTCGCAAGCGGAGTTTCGAGTCCAATGAAGGAAAGGTACATATAAGTGGGCTGGCTACACTCCTGGCAGAAGCCTATATGTATATTTAAATCTATATTGAGGGACTTTGGATTTTTATTCACATTCATAGCAACTCAAGTTGCTAATGTGAACTATAAAAAAATTATACCTGTTACAGACTTCCTACACCTAGATTCTTGGATCATACAATTATATATCATTATATATATATATATAAACGTAAATTTGAGAGTATCTGCCTGTTTTTTTCTAGCATGATGTAAAATCACCTAACTGACAATTGTTCTATGCAAATGTTTTTAAAGTATCCTTCATGATAGAAATAACTTAATATTCTCTACAAAATTTAACAAAATTTTATGATATATTAAAAATTGTCATTTTGGAGGTCTCACATACTACTACAGATAATACTTAAGCGACCACAAATTTGCCTTTTCCTATAAAATGAAGGGCGCTTTAAGAATTATTTCGTAAAAGCGATAGCCAAGTGCCCTCAAAATCATATTGTTGTTCATACAAAAACGAAATACATTTTAAAACATTTAAAAAGAAACTTCGCCCTGGTTGTCAAGGGAAGCTACTCATAATATATTCCCAGAGTTATTTTCCTTAACCTAGACGGACCTACGGACAGACAGACAGATAGATACATTTCTTTTATTAGCCACACAGGGCTCAACACAGATGGGACAAATACAGTGTAGAGCTTTTCTTTTTGGAGGGGGAAGGAAAAAAAAAGGAGGGGGGTGTCGATCAAAAGGGATCGAAAAAAAAAAAGCGATCAATAGGGATCGTGTATCACAGTAATGTTCTCGTGTAAAAAAGGGGAGGACAGTTTAGGTTTAGCCGTGGAAAGAAAAGCCTACGGAAAAGACCACGGTAACCTTGATCAATATTGTCATTGTTTTTGAAGTAACTATAACAGTAAGTGACTCTCTTTTGCCTTTTTGTTTTTTTTTCTGGATTTTTTTTTACTCAATGTGGCTCCGTCATTCACACGTGCCATTCTTGCTACATTCATCCATCTTTTTTTGAAGCATTCACTAGACAAGACTTCCCTTTTCTACTCTCACCTTCCTCTTCAGGTGATACTTGAAGAAGTTGATCACAGATTACCCAGAGAGGAAACTTTTTGTCTCTAGACCTTTCAGACGCGTCCGCCATACACATTCTTTCGCCATAGCCACAAGTATGATGAAAATAACTCTTCCTTCCCGTTTAAAGGAAGGAGGCGCAACAATATTCACGATAGACTCGGCTGATAGACTGACTCGTCCCACACGCGATAGCAGTTGTTCGACGTA
>NC_068996.1:21747356-21750389 GCF_001194135.2 Octopus bimaculoides | reverse complement strand
GAGAGTCAGATTGATAGAAGATGGATAGAAAAAGATGTAGAGAGAGACAGTGCGTGTGCGGGAGGGAGATACATAGATGGATAGATAAATAAATAGTTAGATAGTGTGATAAATAGATAAATAGATAGATAGAGAGAGAGGGAGTGATAAATAGATTGATGGCTAGATAAAGATAGACAGACTGATACAGCTAGATAGATAGATAGATAGATAGATAGATAGATAGATAGATAGATAGATAGATAGATAGAGATACATACATACATACAGATAGACAGGCAGATAGACAGACAGACAGACAGACAGACAGATAGATAGACTATATCTATTTACCTATGTGTGTCTATCTGTTTGTCTGTATGACTGTCTCTTTCTTTTTCTATATATGTCTGTTAGTCTATCTATCTATCTATCTATCCACTAGCTAGATAGACAGACAGATAGACAAACAGATAGATAGATGGATAGATAGATAGATAGATAGATAGATAGATAGATAGATAGATAGATAGTGTGACAGGGGGGTTGGCAGAGAAGCAGAGAGACTGATAAATAGACGGAAATATATGTCTCTCTATCCATCTATCTGTACATCTCTCAATCTATCAGTTTGTCTATCTGCCCATCTATATATTTTCTCCATTTCTCTCTCTCTCTCTCTATCTATCTATCCAGTTTTCCTCTCCGTCCCCCTTTATATTAATGTATGGCACTGAGCGACAACCCTCTACTCACACTTATACTCATCTAATCACGTGACAACCGATGTCAATTGCGTAGCAGGAAAATGGCGGCTTCATCCCGTTTGGGGAAGAAGTTAGCTACGAAAACCCGTCTTTCTGCTTCACTGGATCCCAAATTAACCACAGATTCGGTAAGTAAACTATTTAGGGCTTCCATGTTTTATATATTTTGATGCATTTTCCTCTTTTTTTGTGTCTTAATTTTGTTTTTTGCCCTTTTTTCGACCGCTTTAAGCGTATTTTGTGCTAGATTCGTCCCGTAATGGGGTCGACGTGTGTGTAAATGAATGCAGTTTGCGAGGTTTTACTAGAAACTTCGAACCTGGCATTAAGTCGGCGAGAAAGTAGAGACCCCAAAGAGTCCATTCATGTCCAAGACGATGTATTTCGTTTCGTTTTTGTATATTTTAGAGGTCACTTTTTGCACACCTCACTCTCATTTTTTCATCGTCCGAAAGTTGACGTACCTGTAAAAGAATGCAGTCTTCTGGATTTTGATGGGAATTTTCACCCAGTCTTGAGGTAAGAAAGAATGTAAGGACCCTAAAGAGTCCCTCGGTGCTTAATACAACGTATTTTGTCCAGTTTTTGTATTTTTTTAGGTGCCGCTTTTAACACACACCCCTTTCAATTTTGCTTTAATGAGGTCGACGTGTGTGTAAATAAATGCAGTTTTCGCTATTTTTATGGTGTGTTTAACTCCGGATTTGAAGTCAGTGAGGATGTAGAGGCTTCAAGGAGTCCATTCATACCTAACACGATGTATTTCGTTTTGTGTATATATCTTTTTAAGGGTTACTTTTAATATACCTTTTCATTTTTTTTTTTCTTCATCCGAAGGTCGGCCAGCCTGCAAATGAATGCAGGTTTTTTTTCTTTTTGATGGAGTTTTAACGCCGGTTTTGGAGTTAGGGAGAAAGTAGGGGCTTTGAGGAGTCCATCTCTGCCAAACACCACCTATTTTATTTCCTGTTTATATCTTCTTGGATCACTTTTTACACTACTCCCTTTCGTTTTTACATCGCCCGAAGGTCGTCGACTGGACATATGAACTCCTATCTCTTCTTGATGGAGTTTAAACCCCTGGTCTATTCTGTCAGAAAGTAGAATCTCTTAGAAATCCATCTATGCCCAACACATCCTGCTTCATGCTGTGTTTATGCTTTTTTAAGAGGCGGATTTAATAAACCTCATTTCTTATTTTGGTAATTTATTTCCTCGTCCGAAGGTCGACTTGCCTACATATAAAAGCAAATTTTTTCTCGTTGTGCAAGTTCAATCCGCTGGTTTATCGTCTATGAGAAAGTAGGATTTCTGAGGAGTCCATCCATGCCTAACACGTCCTGTTTTGTTATATTTTTATATATTTTTAAAGGGGTAGAATTAACACAATTCCCTCCGCAGTTTTGCCTCGCCATGTCGACCTGGCTACAAATAGAGGAAGTTTTTTTCAATGTCGGAGTTCAAACCCCAGGTTTCCCCCTCAGGGCGAATGTCGGATCTGTAAGGAGTTCATCCATACCTAACATGTCCCATGTCAAGTTGTGTTTATATCTTAAGATGCAAATTTAAGACGTCCTGTTTACATATATAAGCAGTTTTTGTCTTGTAGGAATTCAAGCCCCAAGGTTTCTGTGAGAAAGTAGGATCTCCAAAGGAGTCCATCCACATCTAATACGATCTCTTTCTTTTTTTTTTTCTTGTATCTTTTTAAATGGCATTTTCAACAAACCTCCATTCTCGTTTCTGCCTCGCGGTCGACTTGCCTCCATATATATGCAGTTTTTGTCTCGTTATCGGTGTTCGAACTCCAGGTGTGTCAAAGAGAAAGATCTTGAAGGAGTCCATCCATGCTTAACACTACCAAATATTTGTAATTAGTTTTTTTTATTTATTTAATATATAGCAGAGTAACTACCCTAGTCTTGAGGTTTTTTCCTGATGAAAGAAACCATAGGTAACAATACTTTCCAACCATGACAATCCGCTCTGGATATACTTTTTCATTCGTGGTTATGTGTTTGTAGGACTACATCATCAAATGTAGTAGTTGTTTAGCTGAAGGTTGGCTGTGATAGTTCAAATAGCCTTTTGCTTCCCAGCTACATGGTTTCGGGTTCAGTGGCACCTTGGGCAAGTGTCTTCTGCTATAGCCCCGAGCCGACCGAAGCTTTGTGATTGATTTTGGTAGGCGGAAGTTACTGCCGCGTGTGTATATGTCTGTGTATGTGCTTGTGCCTCTCTCCGAAAGAGAGAGAGAGAGAGAGAGAGGGATATAAATATATATATA
>NC_068996.1:21731533-21745732 GCF_001194135.2 Octopus bimaculoides | reverse complement strand
ACATACATACATACATACATACATACATACATACATACATACATACATACATACATACATACATACATACATACATACATACATACATACATACATACATACATACATACATACATACATACATACATAAGCATATGTGTACATACATTTATTGTTTTATGTGAATATTATTGATTGTGTTTAGGCCTGAATATTCTCACAGTTCACCAGCCTCACTCCTGAGCTATATGATCATGACATCTACTGTTGTATTAGTGTGACTTTATTCTCCTGCCAAAAGACTTAATTCCTTCCTCTCATTTATCCAGTCCTTTCACTCCACCCTTGAATTCTCCTGTTCTGTCCCTGACATCTTTTTTTAACTTCCTTGATGTTTTCATTTCCTTTAACCACTCCTCTCTCTCTTCTTCTATCTCCTACAGTCCTACAGAAACCCACGCCAAACTGTCCATCTCCTACTCTCACTTCCTCTGCCTCCATTGGCTCTGTAATGGTGACCATGATTTCAGGATGCAATCCTAACTCATAGCCTGCCACTTAAACCAACAAGGATATCCCTTCATTATAATCCAAGCTATCTACATCCAAGCTTGGTCTATTGATTGTCCTCTCTCCCCATGCTCATCCCATCCTTACTTACCTCCCCTTTCCCCCTTACTTATTTCCCCCACACACACAGTACCAACACTATTTTATGATCTTTCTGCATACTTTCAATCTGACCCTACCGCATATCTCACATTTTCCCTAAACTTCCTTGACTTACTAGTCCTTGGCTCTTTCCTTGCTCCCAGCAACAGAACATTGCTCCTTCCCTTGCTGTTGCCCATGCTGTCAAACGTGTCCCATCTCTCTTTTCATAACACCGACTCCTCATGTACATCTAGTAATCTTAGTTACGGCATCCTCTGCACTTTTTGTCTTTCCTCTTACATAGGACAAATTTGTTGATGCCTGGCTGACTGTTTTGCCATACACTTACAGGACATAAGACTTGGTAATGATACCTCAGTTTTGTGCCACTTTCACTTGGCTGGCATAGACTTTGGTCCCCAACAGTCTAAATTCCCAGCACTTTTTCATTTACCCCTTCTTCTTTTCCCCTTCACACCCACCTCTTACATTCCCACAGTCCCTTAAACCCCATAAGACACCTACAAGTACATCATTTAACAAAATACTGTACACTATACATACTAACATGATTAAACAATACACTCATACACTTGCTACCACCCATACACTTATCTATTTCACACACACTAGCACTCACACTTCAATTACAATCTCACATGCTACTCATATGCATGCATACTAACATCAATATAAAAACACACATACTTTCCAACCCCTACACATACTTTTGGCACTTATATTCCACCTAAACACATCTAGTATGACACACACAACAGCCTCATACATACATATATACATACATAGTGTAATGTAAACAAGCACACATACACCAGGTTTATAGTTGCCAAAAGTAACCACTTTACCACATTCGACCATCTCAGCATGCCACAACAGTTGTACACACTTATGTCTCTATTCCTCTGTTTTTTTTCTCTCCTCGTCTATTCTTTCCTTCAGAAGAAGAGTGTACATTCAGAAAGTAGATGTTACTTTTTTTTTTACCCCTTCCATTTTCTGAGCATCAACCCAACACACTTAGTGTTTTTTTTACATTGTTTTCATATTATATTTTTTGCATTATATATATGTGCAAATGTTTTCTTTTTTTTTTTGTTTCTTTAAATATCATCTGATATCTGCAAAATTATTTTACTATGATAAATATAACATAAAAAAAATTTTCCCAAATATTTTGAAGGTATCTCATAGAAAAACCTTGTAGTTACTTATTTTTAATGAAAACAATTGAATAGAGGAAGTAGAGAGCAAGATAGAGAAAGAAAGACAAAGTATTGCAAGGAAACAAAGTGAAAAAGACAATGTGCTGGGATGTGGACAGACAAAAGTATTAAATGAAATGGCTGCAAGGGTTATGAATGAAGTTTTGGGGTGAAAGAAAAGGCAAAGACAAAAGAAGACATTGGAAAAATATCAGTAAGGAGCAAATTGAAGCAGTAAATAATCCAAATCGTTCATTATTCAACAGACCATAGTTAACACCTTTTTCTGTCACTAAATAAAACTTCAAAGTAATTTTGAAAGGATTGACATAGAGTAAAAATTCTCACAAATATTCTCAAAGTATCTAAAAAGAAAAACTATATTAGTTTTTAGTGCAAAGAATTGAAGAGACATAAATATTGTCAAAGTATCTCAAGGAAAACCTTTGTCGTCACATTTTTAATGGAAATAATTAAATCGTGGAAGAGAGAGAGAGAGAGAGATGCATATTGCAGTGAATAAAAATATTTTAATAAAAACAATTGAATACGATACTTGAGAATAAAAATTTTAAAAAGTGAATAAAAATAAGCTTTGTGATTGAAGCATATGCTTGACTCTGTAATTATAAAAGAATCTACAAAGCTTCATTTTGATAAAAAATATATTAAAATTGGAAGATATAAAAATTTTCTACACATTTAAATTTAAATAATTGCTTTCTTTTAGTAAAACTTACATAATTCCAATTAATTAATAAACAGCTTCCTTTATTATACTATTATATGTATGCACAAGGACATGCACATACTTTGATATGTAAGGAGAGAGAGAGTAAAACTTAAAGTTGGTAATATACAGGGTGTGCTGTAAAGAATTACTGATTGAGTTTTAGTTATAATTTTTAGTTTAGAGCATAAAGACACATGAGTTCTATAGAATTTAATTAAGTATGGTCAGGTAATGTATTAAGATACACTTCATTCAATATGTCTGCCTTTAGCCTTCATAATCACCCGAAGACAGCCAAGAACAGAATCACAGGAACACAGGATGACTTCTTCGATTAAATGATCTCATGACATGACTAAGGCTTTCTTCAGAGCAGTGATATTTTTGTAGGAAACTTTTGAAATGTCACTTTCTAGAATAGACCAAATAGTGAAGTTCATAGGGTTGACGTCTGGGCTGGAGCAAGGAGCACACATTCTTGTCCCCAAACCCTGGGAAATGGCTCTTGCTCCACTGCTGTGTCACATTAGGCATATGAGAAGGAGCGCCGTCTTGCATAAACACATAATTATTGCCAAATTGACCTTTGTTCCCTCTTTAATGATGACCAGAGGAGATTTTCCACCATCGGATGACACTGCCACCCAAACCATCACTCCAACAGGCTTCATTCGGTGAAACACCTTGCAGGCACCTTCAGGAACAACATCCAGCCTCGTGGCCAAAATCCTGTTATTCTGGGTGTTCACTACAGCCTCCACAGTTAACATAGTTTTGTCTGACTAGATGAAGACATTGTCACCAGCACTCTAAATTTCCTCCTCCATTTTCTTGCACCTGTCCAGTTGCTTTGGAAACAGCCAGAATTAGGTGTTAACATAGCAATTTTAATGGCTTACAATTTAAGTCTTCATGCATGACTTGTCATATGATTGTCTGGGAGATATCAAGACTTTTAACCATATGTCTTCTGCTCTAATGTGGGTTTCACAACACTTTCTTTCGGACAACATCCACCAATAGTTTCATCCTTACAGATTGTTTATGACCAAGAATGTGCTTGCTATTGATTGAACCTGTCTCACACTGGTGTTTCATAACATTATAGACTATTGGATCAGCACGAATCCTTGAAGCCACATCTTTGATGCTATGTCCTGCTTTTTTTCAGAGTTACAATCTCACTTTACCTGTTAGCTGCCATGTTGAAACATTTTACTCGCTGAATATAAACAAACAATGGTGTGTACATGAACAATTGAATGTTGAGCAGCACGTTTTAATTATTTTTGTGCAATTTCAAACTAAATGTAATAAAATAAACTTATTTAAATAATCAAGCATTCTTTACGACACACACTAACATACAATACATTATTTCCAAATATTTAGTTTTTACACATTACTTTATATATACTTGTACAATATATAAAATTGTACTCTATATAACTTTATATGTTATTCTCTCTATCACTATTTTAATATAGATTTTCTTTTCCTTCTGTCTTATTTTTCACTAAGATAAGGACAGATCCAAAGTAACTGTTTATGCAAAAATACGTACGTATTTATACTCACACACAAACACACATGCTTATACATATAGAGACATGTAGACATATATTTATGCACACATGCATATACATACACTTATATATAGACATGCACACATACACATGTATACATACGCCTATATTTGTACATAGACATATGCTTTGTCAATATTCTAAGCGTGTGATTTAACTTTGTATCAAGGTCACAAGCACTTTCACATAGGCACCAATGTGGCTGTGGTAAGAAGTTTACTTCACTACCACATGGTTCTGAGTTCAGTCCCACTGTGTGCCACCTTGGACCAGTGTTTTCTACCATACACCAAGGCCAACTGAATGCTTGTGATTGGATTTTGTAGACAGAAACTGAAAGAAGCCCATCATAAATGTGTGTGTGTGTATTTGTATGTTTGTGTTTCCTTGTCTTCACATTGCATGACAAATGATTGTCACCATCATCCAAGCAGTATCATTCATTTCCAATATTCTGCAAAAGCACACCTGACAATGAAGAAATATTACCTTGCTTGGAAACATATATATGTGTGTGTGTGTGTGTGCGTATGTGTATATATATGTATATGTGTGTGTATATATATATACATATGTGTGTGTATATATATATGTAGATATATACACATATACACTCATACAACTGAGTGTGTGTATATATATACACACACACACACTTTCACTTAAATATAAAAAATCATGATTTTGTTTATAAAGTTACAAATATATGTGTATTTACAAAAGAAATAGTAAAAATTTGGATCAATTATTAATTTTTATAATGTTAATAAATCAGTTATTTGTAAGATAGAAATTTACAAAAAATCAAAAACTAATCACACACTAATAATTTGTTTATGCTAATTCTATCAGCTTGACATTTTAGAATTTCAATGCAAATTGTCACCTTTCTGTTTGATATCTGTAGAAACCTTACCATATCAGATTGGAGCCTGGTGCAGCCTCTTGGCTTGCCAGTTCTCAGTCAAACCATTCAACCCATGCCAACATGGAAAGTGGATGTTAAATAATGATGATGACCATGAGATTGAATATTGAATATTTTTGTCTTTCAATCTCCATATTAGAGTTGCTAAAGAAGTAATCGGTGCTTTCCATTTTTATTTGAAGGAGCTTAAATGGTTTTGCCATCTTGATTTAAATTCTGTTGCTCTGTTCCCAAACATAGTGATATACTTTGTTGTAAGTGGAGACAGAACATTTCTTGCATTTGCATAATCAACTGTTGAAATAATGGCGTTTTTATTCACTATTGTCATCATTTAATGTCCATTTTCCAGTGTCAGCTTTGGCAAGTTTTGTACAGTTGAATGTCCTTCCTAATACCAACCACCTTACAGTATGTACTGGATAACACCAGTACTGGTGAGATCACCTAGGCTTGCCCATTCCACAAGTTCCATCCACTTTAAGTGAGCAGCACTTCTTTATGCAACTGTCCTCATCCCTCTGCATCTCTTGACCAAACCAACACTGCATCTGATTCCTCTTAATTTTTCTCTCAGTACTTTAGCACTTTGTCATACATATACACTGATATTGCACACCCATTAGAGTATACTCACTTCATTCCTTTCTATTTTGTACCTGTAGTATTGTTGTTCATGCACAAGCATCATACAATCTGTCTTTCACTCTGAGAGAGATACCTTTTGTAGCCAGCAAAGGTGATAGCTCTCTGAACTTTCTCCATCCTATTCTTATTAATCTGTATTTTCAAAACATCCTCCTCTGCTGCTAATAAGGTCACCCATGTAATGGAAACTATCTTCTGCATCTAGGCAGCCTCCAGAGCATTTGAATCAATCTATTTCCCAAGGTTCCTTAGTGTTTATTGCTCCTGCACATCTTTCACATACATTATTTCTATTAACCTTCCTGTAACTCCTCTGTACATTTTGTGTGTCCATAGTTTGTACTGAATACATCATATAGAATTCCTGCCACAAGTGGCAGGATTATCAGTGCTTTGGACTGAATAGTTGGTGGCATTTCTCCCAGATCTTTATGTACTGAATTTAAATATCACTGAGATCAATTTTCCCTTTCGTCCTTCAGGGTCAACAAAATAAATTACCAGTCAAGACTTGGTGTGATATAATCAACTTGCCACTTCCCTTCAAATTGCTAACCTTGTCCCAAAATTATAAAGAATTATCATTATCTTGATTCAATATTGATTTTATTTCTGGTAGAATTTATGTGGGTAACAGGTTACTTCCTATAACCTTAGATATCCACATGCTTTCAGTAAGCTATCAAGTGCTCCAAACTCTTTTCATGATCTTTTCTGTTCCTAAGAGACAAATCTTCTATAGAAGTTCTACTGGACATTCCAATCCCCTTTCTCCATTTGTCTGTTTCATCACCCACAGTCCCTGATGCACCAACTATCACAGTTCCAAGTCTTCACAGTGTTAAATTTTAAGGAGTTCTATTTTTTCAACTTTTCATCTTTCTTCACAAATGGACATGGTGAATCAATCAGTAAACAAATTTACTTTTGCTCATCTGTTTCTGTTATGTTCCAACTTATTTGTTTGAATCGGAAAATCCCATAAAATCTTGCATGTTTCTAACTCAAGTATTCTTTCTCCCCAAGGATTGTACCATGAACTTCCTGCTTCAAACCTCCATTTTTGACTAAGCTTCCAGTGTAAAACCTTCACCTCTTGATCATGTCTCTCTTTCTTATATTCTCCCTGGGCCAATTTGAAACATTCTGCAAAAAATTCTGCATACTTTACATTTTGCTGACACCTTCTCTCCATACTTATATTTTCACAAGTTTGCAGTGCTTGATTTTGAGCAGCTAAAATAAGGCTCTCTCTTTTCTCAATTATCCCTTTTTCAACTAAGCTCAGGTTTTTGTTCCTCATACATTTCAGTGGCTTTCCATAACTGACCACGCAAAGGTTTCTCTTCAATCTGTTAGACATACATTCTTTGAATTTCATTTTTGTCCTTGTCTCTTTTTCCAGTCTTGAGCATTTGTTCTTGATTTACTGCTTTTAATAACTTTTTTGGTTGTTATGCAATAATCAAATAAGCTGTTTTGTTCCAGCTGCACATTCTGCCATACCATCTAAACTTCTTCCACCCTGATCTCTCTTCAAGTACAGTCAGTTGATATCAGCTTCCAAATGGTGGGCTCCCTACATAGTCAACAGCTTTCTAGTTTTTCTGGCAACTTTCTGTATGTTGTGTTTTGTCTATTTCACAATTCCAGTTTCCTCTCTAATAACCAGCACTGCTCTTAAATTACTTCAATAACAATACTTGATTTCAACATTGACTTAATATTTTCCTCACTCTCTTTGTATATTCCCTACTAGCTCATTGCTTCCTCTCATCATGTTTTATTTCATCTGCCGCCAGATATATACATATATTCCCAAATATTTATACCACTGTCCTTTCTCAACTTATTTCATTGTTTGACCATTTGGCATTTCAGTTTTCTGATTTCCTTCAAATCTTCTGTGTTTCATTAACAAAATAGTGCACTTTACAATCCCAAATTCTATTCCTACATCGTTTGAGAAAATGTGAACAGCATGCACAAGACTTTCCTGCTGCTTCTCATTTTTTGTATGAAGCTTTGAATCATCCGTAGATGAATTATTTGACCTACTCTTTCCATCCACAAATCATAAGCTATTTTCAAATTATGAAACTACCTCTCCTCCCTTTCCACCAACACACTGACCATATCCTCTCTTACGCTCACCTTCTTGTACCATGAGAATTTACTCAGGTACTACATCACTACTACTTTTTTCCTTCATCTTTCCAGCTGCTACTACTTACTCTTATATAATGTTGGGTAGCCATGAATTTTCTCTGTAGCAAAACACTTATCTATTATAACTTAGCCTAAAGTCATCTCTCTCTCTCAAATGCACTACTAATCAAGTGTAGTAAATTTTAAACCCACATGTGTTATTCTTGTATAAATACACCACACTTGCAACTAATCTTGGCTCAGATTTACAATTTATATTGCATTTGGTACCTATCTGAGTGTGTGTGTGTGTGTGTGTGTGTGTATATATATATATATATATATATGAATTAAAAACGTAAAAATAAAAACAAAACACAAAGGATTCTGCGGTACACGTGTTTCAAGTTTTATAGTCGTTGCATCATTATATTGGTATATAATTGATAGACAGGATGGTATAAAGCTATCTTCAGCCGCAAATATAGGGAAAGAATATACTTGCGGCTGAAGATAGCTTTATACCATCCTGTCTATCAATTATATACCAATATAATGATGCAACGACTATAAAGCTTGAAACACGTGTACCACGGAATCTTTTGTGTTTTGTTTTTATTTTTACATTTTTAATTTATTCTTTCACCCCGGCCACCATCTGGCATATACAGGTGCTTACAATTATCAAGTATTACTTCTAACACTTACTTTACCTACGTATATATATATATATATATATATATATATATATATATATTTAGTCAATAGTAAATTAAAAGCAGTTCTAGTGTTGTAAACACTATTGATCGCATATACTCAATGTATGTGCTTTGTTTGTTCATCGAATTCGCTGCGGTATAGTGCTTGGGGGACAACCCCTGCATAACGTTGGGTGTTAAAACGCCTGAAAGTCATACACGAGTAAGACAACTCACCTTAGATCAAATTCAGGAGTAATGGATACCGATTTGTCACCATTCTGTGACTATATATAAATAGCGTAAGAACTATTTGCTGGCATGCCTCAGCAATGCACATGTAAAATTAAATCCAATAATGAATTATAAGCAACACTTGTATTGTAAACATTATTGACCATAAATACGCAATGTACGTGTTTTGTTTCCCAGTCCACTGCAGTATAGTGCTAGGGGATGACTCCCTCTTAATGCTGTGTGTTAAAATACCTGGAAGTCATAGACAGGTGAGACAACTCACATTGGATCAAATTCAGGAGTGATGGATACCAATATTTCACCATTTTTGTGGCTTATCAACATCATGCACCTGAATTGAACCAGGGATGAGCCAAATTCAGCAAGCAAACAAAACACATACATTGAGTATGATTTTCCTCTAATGTTTTCAACACTAGCACTGCTTTTAGGGCTTCATTTTTTTTTGCTGTGATGAACTGATCACCTCAAGTACAGTGAATCACTAATCATATTTGTCTTTTGTCATCTCCTCTGTGAGTGCCAACATCTTGAGATCTGTCTTTACTACTTTGTCTTCCTGGATGTCCCCCTTCTGTCCACTTCAAGCAGTCAGTTCTTTATACAACTGTCCTGATCTATATGTATGTCTCACTCCCATGTAACATTGCTGTTTGTATGTAAGCATCATGATCTGCCTTTCACTTTGAGAGAAAAACACCTTTTGTAACCAAGTAAGGTAACAGCTCCCTGAAATTTCTCCCCCCCTCCCCTCTTATTCTAGCTACTACACTTTTAGAACGTCCTCTTCTACTGCTAATTAGGCCACCTAGATAACAAACTATTACTAAGGAGCCTCCAGGGCGTTTGAGGAAATATGTTTCCTGTGTGTCCTTAGAATTCATTCCTCTTGTGCATCTTCCACATATAGCATGCTACTTACTCTGTTAACCTTCTTGTGCCTCTTGTGTGTCCATCTATAGTTTACACTAGGTACACCTATTTCTAAAGGCAAATTCATTGCTGTTATAGTGAAGAAAAATGTTCTCTCTTGTGATAAAAGATGTAAAAACACCATATCTATCCAGTGTTGCCCTCTGTTGGATTCTCAGACACAGTGCTTCCTCAATGGTAAATACCGAAGAGAGGTCACTCTAGGTAGATTTAAAGCCATAGCTTTAACCAAAATAAATAAAAAACAACAGTAAATAACATTGAGTTGCATTATTGGACCACCTGGTCAGATTCAACAGTATCAGCACTAAGCAGTGTTTAGGCATAAGCAAACTTTAGGTTAGTTAAAATATGTTTGTGATATATTTCAACATCTAAAGGCAGATTTACTGCAGTTACCGTGGAGTTAAAGCTATGGCTTTAAAATGCCTATGTTACCTCTCTTCAGTATTTTCCATAGAAGAAAGTTAAGGAACCAGAAACTCTGCATCTAGAAATCCAATAGGGGGCAACACTAGGCAGATATGGTATTTTTACACCGTTTACCATAAGAGAGAATTATTTTTCCCCACTTTAACTGCAGCGAATTTGCCTTTAGATGTTGAAATATATCACAATTATATTTTTTTACATACTACACTTCACTGATTATAGTAGTGGACATCATCATCATCATCATTCTAATGTTCACATTTCCATGCTTGCATGGAGGCAGATATTTGTACAGCTGGATGCTCTTCTTGTCACCAACCTTCACTTGTTTCCAAGTAAGGTAATATTTCCCCATGACCAGATATGTTTTTACAGAAGACAGGAACTAAAGGACACCAGTTGCATGGTAGTGACACTTGCTTACAACTATCACATAGCACACATACATTCATGTGTGTATGTGTGTTTTGGTCTCCTTGCTTTGACTTTACATAACTTCCATCTACTGAATTATGTGGGAGAATTTTTTGTTTGTAAATCTGGTACTATAAACCCTACCTGTGAAGGTAGGGTTCATAATACCAGATTATGAGGTAGTGTTGTGTTCTTGAGTAAGATGCTTTATTTCATGGTTCTCAAGTTCACACAGCTGTAGAAATGAGTTGCGATGTCACTGGTTCCAAGCTGTATCGGCCTTTGCCTTTCCCTTGGATAACATCTGTGGCATGGAGAGAGGAGGCTGGTATGCACGGGCAACTGCTGGTCTTCCATAAACAATCTTGCCATGACTTGTGTCTCAGGGGGGAACTTTCTAGGTGCAATCCCATGGTCGTTCACGACCAAAGGGTTTTTTTTTAATAAACCCTACATATACCACTGGATATGTTTCTATTTTACTTGTTTCAGTCATTGAACTATGGTCATGCTGAGGCACCATCGTGAAGGGTTTAGTCAAACAAATCAACTCCAAAACTTTTAAAGTCTGGTGCTTATTTAATTAGTCTTCTTTTTCTGAACTGCTAAGTTATGGGGGAAATAAACAAACCAACACTGGTTTCCAAGTAGTGGAAGGGGACAAGCACAAATAAATAAATAAATGGTTGTGTGGTAAGAAGTTTGCTTCTCAAACACATGGTTTTGTGTTCAGTCCTACTGCATGACACCTTGAGCAAGTGTCTTTTACTATAGCCTCAGGCTGACTGAAGCCTTTTGAGTGGATTTGGTGGATGGAAACTGAAAGAAGCCCATTGGGTGTATATGAAACCAGGAAAGATATAACAAATTTCAAAGGTCAGTGTTCATATTCACTCAGTATATTTCAAAGCGTCAGAATACTCCACAACATACATAGGTGCATTCATATACACAAGATATAATATAAAAATTTATACATATATAAATACATAAATGTACTTGCGAGGTTGTATATCCATATTAAAATCAATGAGGATATTAAAATATGCAGATGATGAATGGTAATCCAAATAGATGAGAAAGTTGGTATAAAATGATTTCAAAAGGAATCTTGAGTAGGTGCAAAGTCTGACAGCCATTTCAACAAGATATATGTTGGTATGGGTGAGTTAATTCCATCTGTAATAATCATCTATATTTTTCTCATCAGAGTTAATCTAAAGGATTTATAAAAGAGTCATTTAAATCTTAAAAGATTTTTAAGTAACATGAGAAATTTAAGAATTTTAAAAAATTGAATATTGTCAGAACATATTATTCAGGCGGATAATATAAGGGCTAAAATTATATGTTTTAATAAATTGTGAAGCTAAAGATAATAGTGTTTTAAGATGAATCCAAATACATAAAGGATAACTAGGTTAAAATATAAACTGATTATTTTTGGAGAAAAATTTAAAAGTTAATAAATATTTATACCTACAAAGAATAATGACATCCAAGATCTTATTAAGTAAAATTTTTTGTCAGCACAGAGTATATAGATTGCTTCTTTTGTGCATAATTTACAGTTTCTGGTGTGGTTTCCATTATAATAGACCAATATAGACTGAATTCTTTGTTGTGCATTTTTAATTTGTTAATGTGGGCAGCTAGTGCAGTCGAATTTTTTGTTTCTTGATTAATAAATGAATTTGTGTGTGCCCTATATCTGGTCTTAAAATTAGTTGTACTTCCTATGAATATCTTTTGATTCACTAAAGGTTGAAACCTCAACTTTATATATGACATTTCTCCTTTAACAGAAACCTTTTAAGAAACATAGTTCCTGGTTATGGAAATCGCATGTTTTATTTCCATGCTTTGCCTTTATATTTTGAATATCAGGATTCTTATTACTCTTCATATTAAGATCAGCTATATTGTCATCTCTATCAATACTACTATTTCTAAGTTTAAATCTATTGTTGGCCGCAATTATAAATCCTAGGTTGGGCGTAGTTTAGTACGATAATTTAAGGCAGGACCTATTAAAGATAGAATGATATTTATGGCCTGATGGGAAATTCCTGTCAATAATCTTAAAAAATAATTTAGGGAGGTTTATAACTTGAAGGGAAAAAGGTAGTGTGAACCAGATAATTTTGTTTCCCCACCAAGTTCCTGCTCTGCCCAGTATAGTCATTATTATTATAATCAAATGAATTATAGTATCTTCTATTATGGTGTCGGTTCTTATGCTCGGGGTGGGGGGATTTTCAAGGGAGGTGTGTCAATGTTTAATTTCGCAATATTTGGAAAACATTTACGTAATTTATTTTTAAATATTGTATTCTTAATATATTTTCCCATTGAATCCACTGTCCTTCATTGTTGTATTATAAAAGGTTGCAAAGTTATAAAAAATCTTTTCGTTTGCAGATAAGTTGTCGATTCTTATCGACACACCTTTGACTACCCCCATTAATAACACTTTGGGGATAATTAGATAAGGTGTGGATATACTTAATGGTTTTAATAGGCTTATGGTAAGGGTAAAATAAGCCATTATCTAAATTTAATGTTACATCCAAAATGTTAACACATTTAGTGACATTTTCAAATATAATATCTAAGTTATGTAACTTCAAAAATTTTATTAGTCTTTTCTTTACCCTATCAGTTGCTTGTGCAGAGGAGCTGGAAATAGCAAATAACACATTGTCTCTATACAAACCTCTGCTGATATTAGAGAATTCTTCCTTAATTTTAGAAAGTAAGAATTAATAAGCCAACAATGTCAGTGACCTGGGCAGAGTCCAAGCTTCCCATTGTAACATCAAAGTCGTCTTGAAGTTCACATCAGGTCCAGGTCCTATATCTGAAAGATATCAGTGTTTTCCTTGCGGTAAAAATATTTTTCTCTGATGGTGTAATATCAGTAAAATTCTACTCAAAAGTGATTACTTTATCAAGCAAGTCCAGCTTAATAGATTGGTAGTAATTACTAATGTCGGATTGTATAAAGTGAGTTTTCCATTTATTATTCAATGAGCAGAACCAAGTTATGACATCCCCTGTGGATATCCAAAGTGGAAGGTCTGCATTTCTTTTAACACAAGGGATAATTCTATCAATGATAGACTTACTAATTCTGCCCAAGTCAGATTTGGTTGGGCAAATTAATATAACTGTGGGTTTGCTCTCAAAGTTAGCTTTGTGATCCTTAACCCTTTCGTTACTAACCCGGCCGAAAAATTTTTTGGTTCATAAGACGTAGCCGGCCGAGTGTACCCATTGTTATTTAAATGTATATTTGAACCCAAATCTCATTAGTACATTCGTTAAAACACCTGATTTCACTTTGCAAACAGTTGAGTTATTGTATCCGACATTGTTTGGCGTGATATTTGAACTCAGTGAATTTTGGAAGATTTTTTTCCACATTTTTTGCAGCGTTAATTTTTTTCAACTTTGAAGATGGAGAAGAGTTTCATGCTATCAAGCAGTGATTCCGAATTTGAAGGTTTTTCAACAGAATAGAATGAATGAGCTACAAAAGCACGTGGTGAACGATAATGAATCG
>NC_068996.1:21727327-21730988 GCF_001194135.2 Octopus bimaculoides | reverse complement strand
CCAGTATTATGAACGAGTACGATTCGTGAAGCTGAACCGATATTTACATGTGAGAGACACTAGCAGTACCCCCCTCCCAGTACGTGGAGAACTTTCAGACAAAAATTATGCAATAGAATTGATTAAGAACCTTTTCTTTAATTATGTTCCAAATATCACATTAATATGTTGATAAATAAAAAAGTTACAGGTGTTTAATGAGACTAGTCTAAATTCATGATTATTTTAGAATTTAATTGAAACTCATGAAGGGTGTATTTTGGTCAGAAATATAGTAACGAAAAGGTTAAATGTGAAATGTGGGATTTTAGTGGCATATGGTTCCGTCCTATCTGATAATTTTAGCTCCTTAAAGTCGAAGTGTTTCTTACTAATTTCATTCAGTCTGTTATCAGCAACTATTTTATATTTAGAGTTCAATTCCTTCAGAATAAAGTTATTAGAAGCATCGATTCGTAGTGAATATAGGTTTCCTGTTTTATCAGAAAGAACATGTAGGTTATCAGAGTTTTTTTATTTGGGAGATAATATCAGTTAGTTTGTTCTGAATGTGGTTTGTGTGTGTGTGTGTATGTCCTGTACCCATATATGTATGTATGTATACATATAGATGTAGGTATGTACATATATGTATGGATATATGCATATGTTTATATATTATTTATATTATATATACACACACACACACACACACACACATATATACATATATGTGTGTGTTTGTGTCCTATCACTGTTTGACAACCAGTGCTGGTGTGTTTACCTCCCTGTAACTTAGCAGTTTGGCAAAGAGACCAATAGAATAAGTACTAGGCTTCAAAAATAAGTCCTGGGGGCGATTTGTTCGGCTAAAACCCCTCATGGTTGTGCTCCAGCATGGTCACAGTCAAATGACTGAAACATATAAAAAATATATGTATATGTGTGTGTATATATATATATATATATGAGTGTGTGTGTGTACATATATATATATATCGAGAGAGAGAGAGATATCTTTTACATGTTTACACGCTCCTAGATATTGAAAGCAAGATCAAACTCTCTCATGAGAGAGAGAGAGAGAGAGAGAAGGGCTGTGGAAAGCATAAAAACAAATCCCAAAGCTTTCTATAAATTCTCACAAGGAAACAGCGACAATACAATATAAAATAGGACCATTGTTCCAAGAGAATGACTCGCTGACAGCAGACCCAGGAAGGATAAGTGAGATACTTAGTGAACAATTTAAAAGTGTCTTCACTTCCCCCCTTGGACACATGCAAATAAAAAATCCAGCTGAATTCTTTGATATTGCAGCTCTAAAAAAAAGAGGCACCAGCCATCAATTACATCAATTACATTGAGGAAACAGATGTAACAGCAGCCATGGATGAAATGAGTGGTCCTGATGGCTTCCCAACTATTATCCTAAAGTCATGTAAGCAGACTTTAGTGAAACCACTTCAGATATTTTCCAAAGTTTCCTTGCAAGTGGTATACTTCCTAAAAAGCCGAAAGAAGGTATTATACACTCTATCCACAAAGGTAGAAGCAAAGCAGAGGCCAAAAACTACAGGCCAATCTCTCTGACTTCACAGATCAGTAAAATCATGGAGTGAATCATCAGAAAGAAGTTGATAATGTTCCTAGAAGAAAATGACTTACTGAACATTACTCAGCATGGCTTCCAGCCAGGAAGAAGCTGCCTCACACAGCTCCTACATCACTATGACTAGGTTTTGAAACAGCTGCTTGACTTTGCAACGGCAGTTGATAAAGTAGATCATGGCATGATGAGTCATAAGCTACGAGACCTTGGAATTGCTGGCAAATTGGGAGAGTGGCTGCATGACTTCCTTAAAGACAGAAGTCAGGTAGTTGCAGCCAATGGTGCCCTTTCTGAGGAAACTCAAATCCTGAGTGGTGTTCCCCAGGGAACTGTTCTGGGGCCATTACTGTTCATAATAGCCCTCTTAAATGTTAATATAGCTGTCTTACTGAATGTTCCCTTAACCTCAGCTGTCGATTTTATGATAAATCTGTCATTTCTGTGGTTCAGAACAGCATTGACAGTGAAGATCTTTTCATCTGAAAAGATCATTACAATGGAGAACTTTTTCTTGAACCATGTAATAATTTTCTTGCACCTTTTCAATCTCTTTTCCTTCATAGCTGTTCTCAACAAGTGTTTTGGTGTTCTTGTGTAAGATTTTAACCTCAATCATATTTTACTGCATTTCTAATGGTCTTGTTGTCTACCTCAAGTTCAATTGCCATCTTTCTCATGGATTTGGTTTTGAGAGCTTTAATAAAAGTTTTGGTACATTTTTTTGTTGATTCCTCACTTCCAGACTTCCTCGTAATAGTTTTGCTCATAGCCATTCTATTCTTTACATTATAAACAGTCTTTATGGACACTCCAACTATTCTTGAAATCTACTTTGGTGTGACGAGTGCATTCAGTAAATCACACACTCTTCGATGTTTGCTTTCCTATTACTCATAAGGGCAAAAGTTTCTAAAAAGGTAAGGATAATAGTGTTAGGTATGATTATGACATCAATATATGCTAGGTTTCAAAACAATTTACTTAATGCCTGCTGAGAAAAAACAACTTAACATTCATTGTAAATTTTGCTTCCCCACCCTGTATATATACATACATACATTTATACATATATATATATATATATATATATATATATATATATATATATATATATATATATATATATATATATATATATATATATATATACACATTTATACATATACTCTTTTACTTGTTTCAGTCATTTGACTGCGGCCATGCTGGAGCACCGCCTTTAGTCGAGCAAATCGACCCCAGGACTTATTCTTTGTAAGCCTAGTACTTACTCTATCGGGTTCTTTTGCCAAACCGCTAGGTTACGGGAGCATAAACACACCAGCATCGGTTGTCAAGCGATGTTGGGGGAACAAACACAGACACACAAACATATATATATATATATATATATATATATATACGACGGGCTTCTTTCTGTTTCTGTCTACCAAATCCACTCTCAAGGCTTTGGTTAGCCCGAGGCTATAGTAGAAGACACTTTCCCAAGGTGTCACACAGTGGGACTGAACCTGGAACCATGTAGTTGGTAAGCAAGCTACTTACCACACAGCCACTTCTACGCCTATATATATGTGTGTGTGTGTGTGTGTGTAACCACATGTGAATTGTTGGCGATTTTCTTGTCTTCCCCCTCTTTTGGACTTTACTCTGTTTCCGAAGAAGAGCGTCTCTCAAAACGTTATACCATCTTTCTTTCCTTACCTGGGCGGCTGCTACTACATTACATGTACCACGTCCTCATGTTGTTTTTTTTTGTGTTTGTTCTTTTTGGGATTTACTATACACGTATATATATATTATCATCATCACCATTTAACGTCCGCTTTCCATGCTAGCATGGGTTGGACGATTTGACTGAGGACTGGTGAAACCAGATGGCTACACCAGGCTTCAATCTGATTTGGCAGAGTTTCTACAGCTGGATGCCCTTCCTAACGCCAACCACTCCAAGAGTGTAGTGGGTGCTTTTACGTGCCACCGGCACGAGGGCGAGTCAGGCGGTACTGGCAACAGCCACACACAAAATGGTGTTTTTTTACATGCCACCTGCACAGGAGCCAGTCCAGCGGC
>NC_068996.1:21709324-21727227 GCF_001194135.2 Octopus bimaculoides | reverse complement strand
ATCATGATATATGTATATATATGTGTATACATATGTATATATATGTGTATATGTATGTTTATATATGATCATCGTCGTTTAATGTCCATTTTCCATGCTAACATGGGTTGGACGGTTTGACTGGAGACTGGCAAACCAGGACACCACACCAAGCTCCAATCTGATTCGGCAGAGTTTTTACGACTGGATGCCCTTTCTAATGCCAACCACTCCGAGAGTGTAGTGTGTGTATTTTTCGTGTCACCGGTACGGGAGCCAGTCAGCTGGCACTGACATCGGCCATGTTTGGATGGTGCTTTTTACGTGCTACTGGCACAAGTGTCAGTCAAGGTGGGGAGATGTGCATCGAACACATTCGGATGGTGCTTTTTACACGTATATATATATATATATATATATATATATATATATATATATATATATATATATATATGTATATATATATATGTATGTAGGTATATATATGTAGGTATATATGAATGTGTGTATGAATATATATGTATATATATATTTTTATAGAAATATTACATTTCTAAATCTGTCAGAGAGATTTATACAATAGCCTCACAATAAAGTGATGGCATATTGTCAACTTGATGTGACAGTCCCATGAAAGGGAAGAATGCAACACTTTAGTTGTAATTGTCCATAGTATTTAAATCTGGCAAGTTTAGAGGCCACACGTTTGGTTTGACATGATTGTAAGGATTGTCTGATAGCCAGTCTTGTTGAAGCGTGTTTGGCCTTCCACATCCAAAATGTAACAAATGTCTCCAGCATCTCACTGTATCTTGCAGTATTAAATGTAAAACCCCATGGAAGGTTGTGAGATGGCATGACATGAGCTTTGTTACTCACAATACCTAAAGTCATTGTAGTTGCCAGAAACTTAGTGTGCATCTCTCTGGAGAGACATCAGGAAGATCTGCATATAACCATCTGTCATTTTTCCTGTTCAACTTTTGGTCTCAGTTGAAGTTTTTGCCATTAGAGAACAACCAAAGCATGCCTTGTTGGTGGGGTGCTTTAAACTTAGGTCAAACAGTTTTCTTGTGTCTTTGCGGATATGAATTGGCTTCTCCTCAATGCATACAACTTGTATCTAAATGTCCTTGTGCACCACAGCTCTGACAACCCACTCCAACACCTGATGTTCTTTGACTTTTTGGAATCACCATTGATAATATTTTGAACCCATTCACTGAATTGTGGTGTCCTTATAGTGTCTGAATGTTTAGAATTATTATTTTTTTGTCTTTGATACAGCTGAAACATTTCCACCAGTGGTTTCTGGCTCCATTCAAACTGTGTATGAAAGATTTTACAACACTTAGCCATTAGGCAATTTCTAAATCACTGTTTCACACATATGGCAACAATGACTGCATGTCTGTTCATTTCTTGAGTTAGCATTTTATGTACCATGAGCAATATGAAAGAAGAAAAAAAAACCTTTTAATTGGCTTGAAGAGAGCGAGAAGGGTAAAGGGTAAAAACACCCCTTCAGTCATGAATGACCATGGGATTGCACTTAGAAAGAGTTACTGTTCTAGGCACAAGTCTGGGCAAAGTTGTTTATGGAAGACCAGCAGTCATCCGTGCATTCCAGCCTCCCCCCACCATGCCACTGATGGTATGCAAAGGGAAGTCTAAGACTGATACAGCTTGGTACCAGTGACACAGCAACTCATTTCTATAGCTGAAATAAAGTGTCTTGCCCAAGAACACAACACAATCACTACCTCATGATTGTGAACCTGATACTTTACTCACTGAACCATGTGCCTTCACTACACTTTGAAGAAAGTAATATGCAAGTTTTTGTCTAATAAATTAATATAGTTGTTCATTAAATTAACAATTAATGGCTTTGTGGTTAAGAATCTCACTTTGAAACCATGTAATTTCTGGTTCAGTCCCACTGCACAGTATCTTGAGCAAGTGTCTTCTGCTATAGCCACAGGCCAACTGATTCCTTGTGAATGAATTTAAACACACACTGTGGAAACCCATTCTGTATATATGTGTGTGTGTGTGTTTTCTCTACCACCACCTGACAACTGGTGTTGATGTGTTTACATACCTATAGCTTAGTGATTCAGCAATGGTGACCAATAGAATAAGTACTGGGGTTGATTTGTTCAACATAACTTTCAACGCAGTCCCACTGCATGGCTGAAGTCCAATGACTGAAACAAGTAAAAGAAATATTATTTTTAAAAGATTTTTGTATTAATTGGATTATCAATTTAAAGTTTACAAAATTTAAATAAGTTTTTTTTTTTTTTTTTCTAATTGTATTAATTAGATTGTTAACCCTAAGGAATATGAAAATTATTTAAAGATAGTTATATTTAAAAACAATTATTTTATTAATTAAATATTTTGCATTTCTTTTTTTTTTAAGGTTAATGAAACACGGAAATATTCCTGCGAGAAATCGGATTACAAAAGGAAGCACACAATTGGCCGAAGGCGTGCTGTGTCTCGCGTGGTTACATATGATGAATCTGTTCCACTGTACGAAGCATTTGTCCGTGCTGCAGAACTACGTGAAAAGAAATCGGAAACAGCCAGAGACAAAAACCATGGCAATGTTTCCACGCCTTCTATGTCATCCGTCCGAGAAAATGACAAAGGAAGAGAAGACATCAGTGCCACCAGCACCACCACTGTCATCAATGATAGTACCAAGACCAAAAAATATCTCCGTAGTGTTAATCACAAGAGTAATACATTACTATCATCAGAGTTGCAACATAGTGTGAAGAAAAGAAAAAATTTGAAGAGATTGCAGTTGAAAAACGATGCCTTAAAGATGAAAAATCAGAGGAGTGAGGTACAGATAAAAAAGCAAACAGGAAAAGGCCGTCCCAAAAAGTCGGCATCATTGCCTTCATCCTCCATGCTATCATCAAAACGAACTTCTCCATTAAGAACCAAAAAAACTATTTCAAAATCAAATGTCGATAACTTATTGCGGCTAAACAAAGGTAAAAAACTCTCTGTGTGTCTAATACGTTTGAAGCGTGAAGCAAGTTTAAACGCTGCTGCAAAAGTGAATTTGATATATAATGAAAGTTTACAGTCTCCTTCATCAACTGTTTTATCATCACCTTCTTCAGCATTTTGTTCTTCACATAGCAGTGGTAGCAAGCAGACAACACAAACACATGCACTTGGATCTAGAACATACAGACAGATGAAGAAGAACAAACATAAAATTGTAAATAAAACTAAAAATGCACAAGGTTTGCGTCTGAAAAGAGACAGCAGCTTGGCAACAATTAGTTCTCCTGCAAATTCTTTAACTCCCTCACCTCGTTCTTCTTCTTCACGTTCTTCTTGTTCTTCCTCTTCTTTGTGGCAATGCAAATCTGTTGCGGAGATGATTACAGTGAAGAGAAAACCTGGAAGAAGGAAGCAACATGAAACTTCTTCTTCATCCTCATCTTCATTTTCTTCTGCAAATAGAAGTAAAAGACAATTAAAAATAAGAACAAAGAAACACAAAGGACCCTCATTGTCTATAGCCAAAAAGTCACTTGAACCCAAAAAATCCAGGCTCAAAAAGTGTCACACAGTTAGATCAACTAGAAGACAACAACAGCAACAACAACAACAGCAGCAGCAGCGAAAGAAGAGGAGTAAAGAATTGGGAGAAAGGAAAAAGCATTTAAAATTTTCTCAGACTGAAAATCTTGTTAAACCTGCGCTGAATCGAAAATTAAAAGAGTGTAATATTCATGAATTAGACTCCTCTTCATCAAATTTACTGCAGAGTGACAATGCTAAAGATGTTGAAGTGATTTCGTCTCTCCCAGTTTCAGCATCAAGAAAACGCAACTTAGGGTTTATGTCAGCACAAGAATATTATGTCGGTACAAGTAATATCAAAGCAATTCCAGCAATGAAAAAACACAGGAATGAGTATCTATCGCCTTCTAAACTCATTCCTAGTAATGCTAAGAAAACTTCTTCAATATCAATACCACGATCGGAGAATCGTAAGTTAAAGTTTCAAACTTCGTTATCATCAACATGTCGCAGGAGTTGTTATACTTGCCGTTTACAAGCAGGTGTTCGATTGAAAGAGTTTGAAACCAGGTGTGAAAAGGCAAATGAAGAGCTGCAGCATGATGCAAATATGAATAAAGCAATTATGAATCATGGTCAATGTGCAAAAGACTGCATCACATGTCATCTTGGAGCAGATATGCGGTTAAATGAATATGAATGCAATGAAACAAATTGTAAAATAAACATGAATGATGGAATATACCAAGGAAATGACATATTGCCTTGTCATTTAAGAGCAGGATTAGAAAAATATCGAGTTGGCTGTGAGGCAGACAATAGTGGGACACAGTGTCACAAAAACTGTATCATTTGTCGTCATTTCAGTTCAGGTTTGGGTGGTTATCATGTCGGCTGTGAAAATAAAAACATGGAAGGGGAACGAAATCCAAACAATGATGGCATAGCAGTTGTGAATGCGTGTCGTTTTGTTCAAACTAATGATACTCCATCACCTCTACTGGCGCCAACATCGACGCTGCCTTCACATGAAAAAAATTGCAGTGCAGCTTTAGAAAACTCAGTGACTCTGATGCAATGTTGTCACCAGCGCCAGCATCATCACCGCCATCATCACCATCTTAACCAGCACCCGCATCTTTCTCCTTTGGAAAATCCCCAAAATTTATTCCGAAATCAGAATCCAGCAGAAAGTAGTAAAAAGCAGCGAACTCTTAAAAAACTGGAGCATAATGAAGCAATTGATGAAGATCTAGATGTTGTTACTGTTCCAGATGATGACCCTGCAGTGAAGTATTTGAATTTCAATGTAAAAGACAATTATCAATGCCGAGCAATGAGTTGTAATGTTATACAAGAAAAATTCACTAATGCTAGTGAGGAATTAATTAATAAGCGATTAACTAATATTGCCATTTCCACTAACGACTCTCATGCAGATTGCGAAAATTTGAAAAATATTAAATCTTTGAAATTGCCAGATGATGATGGAATTGATGAAATAATAGATGGCTCTGATGTGATTGATGTTGTAGGAGATGAAGATATATCTGCTAGCCCTGATTATCGTCAGAATCTGATGTCTAATTTTAAATTTGGAGAAACAACACTCAGTAATGACAACCGCCATGACCACCAGCACAAGCATGACGACAATGATGATGGTAATGATAGTAGCAAACCGTGTAAATCTGTTAATGATTTCAAACTTGAAAAATTAACATTAACGAACAAGCAAAACAAAAAGTTTGGTTTTGCCGTTGCTGTTTCGTCTGATTCATTAACATCATCATCATCATCATCTTTATTAGCTAACGAGTTTTCTCGCTCAAATTGTTATCAAAGTTTAAATTCTAACAGAAATGACAGCATCAGTAATACTACTAATAATAAAAAAAATCCAGGAAAATCTACTGCAAAATCACTACATTTTACAAATTTAAAAGCTCTCAAATCAAATGAAAGATTAGATGGCGCTACTACTGCTGATGCAGTATCAACATCAGCTAAAGATACACATGCTAATTATGCAAATTTAATTATTATTGGAGATGATGACAATAAATTAATATATCCTACTAAACGATCAGCAACTGAAGTTGTAGGGGATGTACATCCCAAAAAAAGATGTTATAATTACACAACACCTTTAGATGGTATTGGAAGCAGCCGTTTTCCTTCTAGTACTGCTGGTGCAACAACTACTACTTCATTTGGGCTGTGTAGTAACAAATATTATTATTGTAGTAGTAGTAGTAATAGTAGTAGTAATGATGGTGGTGGTAGTAATATGCAAAATACTTGTGTAAGTAATAAAAATATTAATAGTATTGATAACGAGCTTGGTGGTGTTTGTGCAAAAGAATTGTATTGCTCCAATGAGGAACAGTATATTTGCTATGAAGCTAATTGTCAGAAGCATTCGCTTATGATGGAAAATTCATTACGCAAAGTTCCGAAAAGTCTTGCTGATTTAAATATTCCAACTTATGAAACTTGTTCAAAGAGACCAATAGCACCAAAGAAATTGAATAAATTAAAGTTGTCAAGAATTGGTAGTTTACAAGGAAACACTTGGGGAAAACATACGATGATAGCAAAAGAAATGGTGGAAAGATCGGATAAGTGTAAATTGACTGAGAAAAGTCCTGGTTTTAATGAAGAAACTTGCGGAAATCATCCAGTGATGGCAAAACGAGTGACAGAGAGATCAGATAAATGTAATTTGTCTGGTAAAAATTGGGAAAAGCACGACACAAAGATTGCAAAATTTGTACCCAGAAAAAGGTCACAAAAAGTTGCTGGTTTTCATGGACAAAATTGGGAAAAAGATGCAAGGGTTTCAAATTCAGTGTCTGGAAAAACATTTGAGAACATTGTTAGTTTTCATGGAGAAAACTGGGAAAAACGTACTGCAGGGATTTCAAATTTAATGTCTGGGAAAACCTCTGAAAACATTAGTGGATTCCATGGACAAACTTGGGAAAAAGATGCAGTGGTTTCAAATTTGGTGCCTGCAAAAATATTTGAAAATGTTGCTGGTTTTGATGGAGAAAACTGGGAAAAATGCACTACAGGGATTTCAAATTTGGTGTCTGGGAAAAGATCAGAGAAAGTTACAGGTTTCAGTGGACAAACTTGGGAAAAAGATGCTAGGATTTCAAATTTGGCATCTGGAAAAACAAATGAGAAAATCTCTGGTGGGTTTCATGGAGAAGATTGGGAAGAATGC
Source organism: Octopus bimaculoides (assembly GCF_001194135.2). Classification (NCBI taxonomy): domain Eukaryota; kingdom Metazoa; phylum Mollusca; class Cephalopoda; order Octopoda; family Octopodidae; genus Octopus; species Octopus bimaculoides. The sequence goes on along the minus strand of NC_068996.1, from coordinate 21,720,458 downwards.
ACCACAGGAATTTCAAATTTGGTGTCTGGGAAAACCTCCAAAAATATTAGTGATTTTCATGGACAAGATTGGGAAAAAAATGCAGGGGTCTCAAATTTGGTGCCTGGAAAGGCGTCTGCGAAAATCACTGATTTTGACTCCAAAATCTGTGAAAAAAATGCAATGATTGCAAACTTGATGTCAAAAAGAAAGGATGAGTGTAAAGTATCTGAGAAATTCACTAGTTTTGAAGGAGAAATTTGTGGAAAAGACACAGTGGTGGCAAGTTCATCATCAAGAATAGGTGAATATAAAACAGCTGAGAAATTTGCTAGTTTTGAAGGAGAAATTTGTGGAAAACATCCGTTGATTTCAAAAGCAATGCCAGAGGGATCGGACAAATTTAAAATATCTCAAAGAATTGCTAGTTTTGATGGAGAAATTTTTGATAAAAATGCGGTAATGACTAATTTGATGCCAGAGAGATCAGATGGATTTAAAATATCCAATAAAATCACTAGTTTTGATGGAGAAATCTGTGATAAGAATGCAGTGATAACAACTTTGATGCCAGAGAGATCAGGAGAATTTAAAATATCTGAAAAGATTGCTAGTTTCGCTGGACAAACTTGTGATAAAAGTGCAGTGATTTTAAAATCAATACCAGCATGTTTACCTTCTCCAGAAGCAAAACGGTCCGGAAACATTGCTAGTTTTGCTGGACAAACTTGTGATAAAAGTGTGGGTATTTTAAAAGCAATGCCAGCACATAAATCTTCTTCAGAAGCAAAACTATCTGCAGACATTACTAGTTTTGACGGACAACCTTGTGATAAAAGTGTGGTGATTTTAAAATCTATACCAGCATGTATGCCTTCTCCAGAAGCAAAACTATCTGCAAATATTGCTAGTTTTGATGGACAAACTTGTGATAATTGTCCAGCGGTTGCAAAATCGCTGTTAGTAAGAAAAGCAGGGAAAATTCAGTTTGCTAGGACAAACGTTGCAGCTTTTGATAGACAAAGTTGTGACAAAAAAAAACACCCGGTGATGAGCATGAGAAAGTCAGTACCAAAGAAACCAATTGAATGTAAATTTCCAAAAGAAATTGCTTGTTTTGATGCTACAGAGTGTTGTGAAAGTCATTTTATGATGGAAGAATCACTGCAGCATCATGGTGAATGTAAGGGGTCAAAAAACCTTGGTGTTGAGAGAGAAACTTGTGGAAAACCTTTGTTAACAAAAGGTTCACTATTGCATACACCAAATAAAGTATCTCTGAGAGCTGCAAGCCTTTGTACTGATGTACAGTCTTGTAAACATCACTTAGTGATGGAAGAATTGTCACAGCTTTCTCATGGTAAATCAAGTACATTTAAAGGATCAAAAAAAGTTAGTACTGAGAGAGAATCTTGCAGAAAACCTTTGTTAATGAAAGGGTCTCCATCACATAAACCAAGTAAGACATCTCCAAGAACGTCAAGCCTTAGCCGTGAATTACAATCGTCATGTAAAAAACATTCATCTTCAGAGGGATCCCTAGCATATAAAGCACACAAATGTAAGAGTATTGCTGGTGATAATCTTAAAATGCAATCATGTACGAAACACATGTTGAGAGAAAAACCACTACGAAAATCTAGTAAATTAACTGAGAAAGCCACAAGACTTGATCTTAAAGCAGAATCATGTAGCAAACATATAATGCCAAGAGAAGCACCAGTGCGGAAATCAAGTAAACTAAATGAGAAACCTACAGGACTTGATCTTAAAGCACAGATGTGTAGGAAGTTTGCAGTAACAAAGGAATGTGAGTCATTACCGGTTAAGGCGTCAAAGAGAATAGCTAGTCTTAATGCCCAAGCAATAATGGATCTTTGCCAAGAAACTCGACAGTCAAGACGAGACTTGAACCAAGATAGTCATCGTTCTGCAAGAACTCATTACATATTTAATCCAAGACGGCAATCATGTCGGTGGGTGAATGGTCTTGGGATGATTTTGATGAATAATATGGCAGACGGTGAGGATTTAAGTAATGAAGATGAGGATATATTGAGCCAGAAGATGTTGGGTAGCTGCTCAATGACAGGGCTTGGTGTGAATGCCGATGCAACAAAAATAGTCTGTTTGGCCAGTGGTACTAATAGCAACACTATCTGCAGTGGTGTGAAGAACAACAGCAAGAAATTGGCTGCCACGACAAAAAATAATAATAATAATAATAACAATAATAATATTTCTCGAGATGTTGACATGCGAGTGCTCAGTGATATCTCACCCTCTGATGACTGCAGTGTTGATATGCAAATAAAGACGCAAAACAGTGGCAGCAGTAGCAATAACAGTAGTAGTGGCACCACAACATGCGACACAGCAACATTGACGACAAAAAACAAAAATTTGAATTCAAATTCACCATCATCACTATCTTCATCATCCTCATCAAAATTTTCAAATGTTAATAACATTGTATCGCATCCTAAAACCACTCCGTCGACAGATTCTACAAAAACTACTCACCCAAGTTGTTCTTCACTTCCGTGTATGCTTGGAGCAACGGGAGCTGGGAGGGATAATTCTGCTCACAGTCAGTGCCAAGCATTCACCTTAACAGGGATTGGAAGTATTACAAATTTCACCAATGTTCCTTACCATCATCAGACTTATGGAAGAGGGCAATTTTCTGTTCCTTGCAGTCATTATGGTAAGTGATTTATTATTTCATTTCTTCATTATGATATGTAATAATAAATTTTTGTGACTTTGTAACTCTCTTCGAACAAAAAATGCAAATATATATACATATGCATATATACAAACATATCGGGATGGCACCTGCGCCCAGCGTCGCCTTTCTGGCACTTGTGCCCGCAACATGTGTAAGGACTTTCAAGCGAGATCGTTGCCAGTGTCCCTGGACTGCCTCTTGTGCGGGTGGCACATAAAATACACCATTTTGAGCGTGGCCGTTGCCAGTATCGCCTGACTGGCCTTCGTGCGGGTGACACGTAAAAGCACCTACTACAGTCTCAGAGTGGTTGCTGTTAGGAAGGGCATCCAGCTGTAGAAACTTTACCAAATCAGATTGGAACCTGGTGTAGCCATCTGGTTTCACCAGTCCTCAGTCAAATCGTCCAACCCATGCTAGCATGGAAAGCAGACGTTAAACGATGATGATGATGATCATCATCATCATCATCATCATCTATGTATGTATGTATACAGAAGAATTTAAGATGGGCTACCCCTGGGAGCTTGTCTATGCTGATGACTGTTCTTATAGCTGAATAACTACCAGAACTAGACAAGATTTCAGGTATGGAAGCAAGGCTAGAATCAAAGGGTTTTAGAGTTAATCTTAGCAAAAATGAAAGTCTTAGTAAGTAGAAAGGTAGACAAATTCCAAATCCCTTCAAGCACAATATATTGCCAGCAGTCTTGGTCACCCGTCATTACATCTGTAAGGCCCAAAAACCAAAAGGTGCCTTTTACATGCCACCAGCACGGGTGCCAGTTATACAACAATGCTCAATCACTAGAAAAGGCATAGGTAGAAACTATGGACACATAAGAGGTGCAGCAATATCAGAGGAAGGTTAATGGGGAAAATAGTTTGTGCATGCAAGGTGCACAGGTACAATTAACACTAAAAATGTACAGAAAATAGACTCCATCAAAATGCCAGGGGGAAAAACTAGTAGTTGTTGATAGCTTCCATTACCTAGGTGACCAAGTCAGTAGTGGAGATGGATGTTCTGAAAGCATAGCTGCTAGAAAATGAATAGGCTAGGCAAAGTTCAGAGAGCCCCTACCTCTGTTGGTAATAAAGGGCCTCTCCCTCAGAGTGAAAGACAGATTGTATGATGCCTGTGTGTGAACAGCCATGCTACATCACAGTAAAACATGGACTGTGACTGCTGAGGACATATAAAAGCTTGAAAGAAATGAGGCTAGTGTACTTAGCTGGATGTGCAATGTCAGTATGCATGTACAACAGAGTGTAAGCATCTTGAGAGAAAAGTTGGGCATAAGAGACATCAGATAGTCATGTAATATATATGGATGAGAACAACTGTGTGAAGAAGTGCCAACCTCTAACAGTGGAGGGAGCCTGTGGAAGATGTAGACGTAGGAAAACATGGGACGGTGTGATAAAGCATGATCTTCAAACGTTGGGGGCCTTACAGAGGCAGTAACAATTGACCAAGACCTTTGGTAATATGCCATGCTTGAGAAGACATGTCAAGCCAAGTGAAATCGTAACCATGACTAATGCCAGTGTTGTGTAGCTGGCATCTGTGCCAGTGGCACGTAAAAAGCACTTTTCAAACGGGCAATATGCCTTGCTTGAGAAGACCCATCAAGCTAAGTGAAATCCTATTCATGGCCAATGCCAGTGTCACATAATTGGCACCTGTGTCACATACACAGTGACAAGTGACTCTGACTGTTGGCAATATACCATGCTTGAAGACCTGTCAAGCCAAGTGAGACCGTAGTCGTGACCGATGCGGGTATTTCAAGCCAAGGATTGTGCAAAATAGAGACTCCATCAAACGTCAGGTGGTATCCTTAGAAGTAGTAGACAGTTTCTGTTACTTAGGTGAACAAGTTAATAGTGGAGGAGGTTATTCCGAAAGCACAGCTGCTGAAATAAGAATAGGCTTGGCGAAATTCAGAGAGCTACTACCCCTTTTAGTAACGAAATGTCTCTCCCTCAGATGAAAAGCAGGTTGTATGATGCCTGTGTATGAACAGCTATGCTACATAGCAGTGAGATATGGGCTGTGGCTATTGAGGATATGTGAAAGCTTGAAAGAAATGAAGCCAGTATGCTCCACTGGATGGGTAATGTTAGTGTGCATATATGATAGAGTATAAGTGATTTTAGAGAAAAAATGGGTATACATAGTATCAGATGCAATGTGCAAGAGAGAAGACTGTGCTGGTGTGACCATGTAATGCATATAAATGAAGACAGTTGCATCAAGAGGGAATATGTGGAAAGGATAGACCCAGAAAGATGTGGGATGAAGTGGTGAGAAAGGATCTACAGGTATTGGGACGCATAGAGGACCAAGACTCCTGGCGGTTTGCTGTGCTTGGAAATACATGTCACACTAAGTAAAAACATGGTTACCCATGCATATAGGCTTGTTCCCAGCATTCCTCTCCAGCCAAGCATTCCTAATTTTGTGGGCTCGTAGGTGCTGGTGTGATGTAAAAAGCACCCACCCATACTGGTGCTGAGTAAAAGCATCCAGCACACATTGTGAAGTGGTTGATGTTAGGAAGGGTATCCAGCCGTAGAAACCATGTGAAAACAGACATAGAGCCTGGGCAGTTCTTCAGCTGATCAGTCCCTGTCAAACCATCCAACAGCATGGAAAACAGACATTAGATGATGATGATGATAATGTACATTTATGTATGTATGTAATGATATATATATATATATATATATATATGTATGTATACAAACATATATATGTTTGTATATATGTATTTGCATTTTCTATTCCTAGAGAGTTACAAAGAGTAATAATGGAAAGAAAGTGAAAGTTTAAAAGAATGTGAGAGAAGTTTGCAAATAGTGTTTATAAAATATAGAAATTAAACACATCAACACCAGTTGTCAAGTAGTGGTGAGGAGACAAACAGGTACACATATGCAAACACACATTTACACAACAGGCTTCTTTCAGTTTCCATCTACCAAATCCACTCACATGGCTTTGTTTGGCTTGAGGCTATAGTAGAATACACTTGCCCAAGGTGCTACACAGTGGGACTGAACCCAGAACCATATGGTTAAGAGTAAGCTTCTTACCACAGTCATGCCTACACCTATGACAGTTTGCATTAAAAAAAAAGAAACAATATAAAAATAAAAGTATTTTTAAAAATCAAAAAGTATCAACTTGATTAAGGCTGTGAGATAACAGTTTACCCAAAGTAGTTGCCCTCAGTTTCAAGGCAGCTCCAGAGCTTGGCGTATGCATTCCTCATTGTCTCTCTCTGGGAAAATCTGTAAACACCTACTTGATCTTGGTGTTGCAAGCAGAGTGGTTATTGTTTTTTTTTTTTTTTAATCACACTCCACACATAGTAATCTGTGGGATTGCAATTAGGAGAATTATGGTGCCAAAAATTAGGGGTCGATGAAGATTTAACAATTCCTCTTACAACGTATTGCGACCCTTTTTGAAGGTAAGGCAAGGAGTCAATTCTTGCTGCCTTTCAGCAGCAACCCTCTCCAGCCAGGGTCAGCTTTGAACTGAGTCTAAGGCTCCATTCAAAGATGTTGGATGGCATGACATCACTCTCGCTGTGGACACACCTATAGACCATCACAGTTTGGGGAAACTTGGTTTTCATGATATGTGGGACATTAGATGGATTTTAGGCAATGTGCAACTGGTCCTAGCAGTAGTTCTTTTCATTTGAGAAGAACCAAATCATCTCCAGCTCAATAGGTTATCTCAGCTTGTTCAGGTGCTTCTATGGCTTTGTGAAGCAGTTCTCCCTGGTTGTCCTTTGGCTATCAGAATTTCTCCCTTGCACCTCTTGTATGAGTGGTAGCAAAGGTTCTCATTCAGACTCAGCTTCAAGGTGGTGACTCCAACACACATCCTTCTTGCCAAAACCCAGATTCCCTTGCTCAGATCTTCCATCATCTTTAATAAATTCTTTGATATTTCAAAATGAATTGAAAAAAACAAAAAGTACCATTGTGTTTTGTTTTTTTTTGGTACCAAACAACTCTACACAAACCCTAGTTCTATGATACAAACTATGTTTTAAAGTATTAATTTATGTCTTAAACACCAGATTAATTTGTGACAGTTTATAAATTCTTGATAATTTTCAAAAATTAATTGAAAAAATCTGTAGTGTATTTCATCCAAAATATGGTAACAAAAGAATAAAACTCATTTGATAGCAATCCAACTGAGGACCACATTTGGTTCTATGACACAAAAGGCGGTGTATTTCAGCAGAAATATGCTAACAAAGGGATCAAATGAGCATCATATTTCAGTCTATTTTTGTAATTAACTATGTTTTTTATTTTTCACTGCAGGTTATTATCCAAATGGGAATTACTGCTCTCATCCTACGCCAATGGTTCCACAGTTGTCAGAGCCTTGTGTCCTTAGTCACTCTTTACCAATTCATGTGCCACATGCAGAGGTTAAGGTGCTTATACACAACCCAATCCCAACACAACCCTTTGTGCAACATCCAACCACTGATGCAACGATGACAACTGCCACTGTGAGCAACAACAGTTCTTCTGTGCAACCACAAAAAGTGCCATCACAACAACAACAACGGCGAGGACGCAATGTTGGTGGAGGCACAAAGAAGACATCAAGACTATCATTGATGCGGTCACCTATATCTCAAAGCAAAACTAAAAGTGTTGGTGTAAGACTTGGTGTTGAGAAGAATGAAGGGAAGGATCACAGAAAATCTGAGACAAAGAAGAAGACCAAAATTAATAATAATAACAATAACAACAACAACAACAACAATAATAACAATAACAACAACAATAACAATAATGATAAAAATAATAATAATAATAATAAGAGAAGCCAGAAAATTATGAAAAAGGCTACATCAATGAAAGACAATCTTAAGAAAATAAATCTCTGTGGTTGTGATATAAAAGAGATTACCTTGGACAAGAGCGAAAGGTGTTTGATGGTTTCCAAAAGAAAGAAGACTTATTGTGGGTGGTCATGGGAAGGTGTGCCGGAAATGAAAGCAATACTTAACGTGGTGAGATTGTTTGCATTTAATTTTTTTCTTTCACATCTTTTATCTTCTTCTCGTTTCAGTCATTGGACTGCAGCCAAGGCCAAGATGGGTACCATCTTGACTGCTTCAGTTGAATAAATTGACCTCAGTACTTATGTTTTTGTTTTTTAAGTCTAGTACTTAATCTATAAGTTACTATTACAGAACCACTAGACTACAAGGATGTAAATAAACCAAAATCAGCTAAGCAGTGTGTGGGAACAAGTACACACTCACATGTATAGTAAAATAGAAAAAAAAAAAAAGGATACAGTAAATTTGCTGTGAGGAGTGGAAAATCCAATGTTTTGAACAAGGCTCTTCTTCGGTGAAAAGTGACAGGAAAGAAATGCGAGTCTTGCCAACACAGATGAACAGCAGAACCTTTGGATTCTGTCTTATTTTACATATTTGCTTGTGTGTGTGTGTGTGTAAGTCATCTAAAAGTCCGTAAGTCAGGAAAGAATGCACTTGTATGTCTTTCAATAGGGTAGGTATATTATCTGAAGTGTACAGTATTATATATCCATTACGGCCGATCTTACAAATTAGTTTCCTGCTAGGGATTCAACAGTGTTAAGTAATAATCCATTTATGTGACTCTGCGTTCATCAGAGGTAGCTGTTATGGAATAAAATATGGCAGCTGTTGTTGAAGGTGAATAGAAACCACAGGGTTACATAATTGGTTTGTTACTTAACATTCCATTGAATCCTTAGCGCGAAACCGATTGGTAAGATCAGCCATAATGGATATATAACACTGTACACTCTGAGTGGTTGGCGTTAGGACGGGCATCCAGCTGTAGAAACTCTGCCAAATCAGATTGGAGCCTGGTGTTGCCATCCGGTTTCACCAGTCCTCAGTCAAATCGTCCAACCCATGCTAACATGGAAAGCGGACGTTAAACAATGATGATGATGATATATCTATATATATATATATATATATATTTGTTGTTGTACTTGGGGATGGTCATATTGCCAATTTTGCCAATAAAAACACACGCACTGTATATTTGGTGTTAATTTGCTTCAGCTTTATATTACATTATATTACATTAATCTTATTTCGGCCAGAGTTCTTTCGTCACACTTCTGTGACCTCATCAGTGGTCCTTTGCTTTCTTCTTTCTTCTGTGTGTCTCACCTTGCTAACTATCATATATTATATTTTCTTTATTTGTGAATTAAGGCTATCAATGGTTTCATGTTAAGAAAAGTAGGAAAATATCTTAGTGTCTTAAAACAAGTTTTCAAGTTGATCACATGGAGAAAGGTGTTCGCCTCCATTTTGGAAAAGTCTCCCATTTTGCAAAATGGAAGCAAACACCTTTTTCCATGTGATCAGCTTGAAAAATTGGTAAGACACTAGAATATTTTCCTACTTTTCTTAACATGAAACCAGTGGTAACCTTAATTCACAAATAAAGTATATATCCACCAATCCAATGTTGAGCGTTCATTTCATCGTTCGACTATTCCGTGTGTGTGTGTATATATATATATATATATATATATATATATATGTAGTGGTACCTTTACTTATGAGTTTAGTTCATTCTGTGACGGAGCTCATGACTCAAATTACTTGTATGTCAAATCAAATTTTCCCATTGGAATGAATTGAAATGCCCCATTAATCCATTCCAACTACCCCCCCCCCAAAAAAAAAAACACCACAATTTTTTAAATGTATTTTTAAATAAGAACATTGTACTTATAAATAATGAATTTTGCATAAAATAAACAATACACTAGAATGTACTGCAATAAACTGCTTTCGTTAAGTATTATGTACTGTATTTACCTTGGAGATCAGGCAATGTGAGGGTGGGGGAGAAAAGCTGAACTGAATAACTGAATTTTATTCATTGGTTTTTGCCCTTTTCGCCATGCTTTCCTCACTTTCATCTACAGGAGTTTTCAATAAAGACCTATCCAATAAGGTCTGTTTCATTCTCACTTTCAGAGTGAAATGAGTTAGGCGAATGTCATTAAATAGGCCATCGCACTCCCAGTGGCAACTTTTTCTAGGTGTTTCTTTTGAATAAAGTCTGAAAGTTTCTCCCACATTCGCTTCATCACACTGGTAGATAATCTCCTCCATTTCCTCTACGTCACCTATTTCCTGCAAAACCTCCATGTGCTGCTGCGTCTGTAGCTCCTTTAGCTCTTCCATTGTCAGTTCCTCGGAGTGCTCCTCGATGAGCTCATTGATATCACCTTCATCCACTTCCAGGCCCATAGACTTGCCGAGGGATACAATCTGCCACTTCAGGTTCAAGTCTTTCAGAGTCCGTTTCAGACACAACTTCAGGCCAGCTGCTTCAGGCCAAGTCCTCCTTGGCATCTTCTTCCAAAAAAGTCCTGTCTCATCACAGTTGAAGACTTGCTGGGAGATGTATCCTTTGGCTGCTATAATTCTGGCAAAAGTTTTGAGGTAATCCTCAGCTACTTTCATATCTGCTCTTGCTGCCTGACAAGGCAGTGAATGCCAGTCCTCTTTTTAAAATTCTTGAACCAGCCCCAACAAGCTTTAAACAGCTCACCCAATGCCTGCTTCATACAAGTGTCTGGGGTCTGCTGCAGCAAATCAACATGAATAGCTTGTGCCTTCTCGTGGATTATAGCCTCTATCATGGTATCTCCTGTGACCTACTTCTCCATCAACCACACCATCAGCAGCTTCTCCATATTTTCATGAATAAATGTCCACTGTTTAGAAATTATTTTAATGCCCTTGGCTGGCATCATAGCCTTTATTGACTCTTTCTGCTTCTGGTGCAGATCGTAGAAGTGCTACGCTCATACTGCGTCGCCATGTCAACACACCTTGGTCATGTTTTTCAGTAATTTCTTTCTTTAATTCAATGCACATCATCCACTTCTTCTCACCACTGTCCTTCATACTCTCTTTCTGCGGACCCATGGTTGGAAAAACGAAGTTTTGCAAAATAACTGCAAGCACAGTTGCGAGCACAACACTGATGCTTCTGTAGCCTGCAACTACTGAGTAAGCATTTTACCACCCGTCTAACTAACTATCCACTAGTGATCTTTGCACTTGCTAACACACATGTCTCTATAGCTATCAATCTACTAATGATCTTTGCACTTGCTAACATGCATATCTGTCTAGCAAACAAGTGAGACACAGGATGCTGGGCAGATATTACAGAGTTCACTGTGGTGTTCGCTACGCCAACTAGCGGTGGGGTATTTGAAGCTGGCTTCCAACTCAAAGCAAAAAATTGGTCAAGAGATAGTTCATATCTCAAAAACTCTTTAGTTGGGACACTCGTAAGCCAAGGTATCACTGTATATATATATATATATATATATAT
>NC_068996.1:21699358-21708773 GCF_001194135.2 Octopus bimaculoides | reverse complement strand
TCCACTTATCCTTTTTGGGCCAGTCAGCCATTGTCTTGGAACAACAGTCCTATCTTGTATTGTATTGTTGTTTTTTTTTATTTGCAAATTTATAGAAAGCTTTCTGGGTTTGTTTTTATGCTTTCCACAGGTCTGTTCTTTCTCTCTGCTCATTTCTTTCCATAGAGTTTGATATTGTGTTCGATTTCCAGGGGTGTCCGTCTTAAATTAAACATCTCCCTATTCTTGAGTTGTCTATGCCAGGGGTTTTCAAACTTTTTGACTTGCAGACCCCTTTATATTTCAGGCTTTACCTTAGGGAATTTATATTTATACATAAATATTTGCTTAAAATAACATATATTTTTACATTTATTTATTTAACAGTATTTAACAAATAGGTTTATTGTCAATTAAAAGATTTCGATTAAAAAACATATATAAAATCAAATTGCCCATAAAAAGTATTTGCTGTCCACGGACCCCCTGTCTTGTCCTTGCGGACCCCCTGTCTTGTCCTTGCGGACCCCCTGTGGTCCGGGGACCACAGTTTGAAAACCCCTGGTCTATGCAACCAGTTTGAGACCTTTGATCTGTATCTCATATGGATGTTTCCTGTCTCTAGAGATTTTGCTTGTAGCTATGCTGGCCTTTCTTTCAGGGGTATATACATACATACATGTATATTTTCATACACATATACATATGCATATGTGACACCAGCACCTGCATGCCTGCAAGACAAGGATCTCTTGACTGAGAGATGGAGCTGGAGTTGGGGGCATGGCTGTAAAGGACTCACCTATATGTATGAAAGGCCATAATTTTACTTAGCTTTACTGTCTTCTCATGCACAGCAAATCATCAGAAGTCTCAGTCCCATGTCATTCCCTGAGTGAAGCCCTTTCTCACCACTTCATCCCATGTCTTCCTGAGTGTACCGCTTCCACAATTACCCTCTAGAATTAGACCTCAGACCTTCTCATGCAAGATCTGCATAAAAACGCATACAAATGCATCTATATATGCATGTGTGTATACATATATATATATAGATAGATTGTTGTACTTGGGGATGGTCATGTTGCCAGTTTAGCCATCAGTCTAGTTGCTCAAAAAAGTATTTGCCTGAATTAATTTATCTCTATTCCTTTGTGTTATTTATTTTCATTATATATATATATATATATATATATATATATATATATATGCGAGGAAATATGGCCTAGTGGTCAGGGTGAGACAATGGTTTAATTCCTAGACCGGGTAGTGCGTTGTGTTCTTGAGCAAAACACTTCATCTCACACTGCCCTGTGATCACTTCAACAGCTGACACATGGCAAACTGTGCACCTGTTCAGACAATGTCAATTTGATGGAGTGAGTGAGCTAATGTACGGCACATACAACTGATTACTACAAACAAATTATTTGTGCAAAAAATTATTTGGCAAAAAAGCTGAACACTCATATGTCGTTTTCAATAGGAGAGTCCATCATATATACATATACACATATAAATATACATGTATGTATACATACACACACACACATGATATTTATATGTACATGCACACACGTACATACATACATATACATATATATATATATATATATATATATATATATATATATATATACATATATATATATTTGTTTTGCTAGGTGTTGAAGTGATCACAGGGCAATGCGAAATGAAGTGTTTTGCTCAAGAACACAATGCACTACCCGGTCTAGGAATTAAACCATTGTCTCACCCTGACCACTAGGCCATGTTTCCTCGCATATATATATATATATATATATAAAATGAAAATAAATAACACAAAGGAATAGAGATAAATTAATCCAGGCAAATACTTTTTTGAGCACTCTATAGTAACAGTTCTTGGTTAACTAGACTGATGAACGATAATTATTTATAGTCCAGTTATTACTATTGTACTCATGTTTGATTAGTAAATCCAAATTTTGTTTTTGAAGATTTCAGAGTATAGTATAAAAGATTGACTAAATTTGGCCTTCCATAGAAATGCCTTTTCCTATAAACATTAGTATAAGCAACTTAGCTGACCTAAATAATATAGTTTGGTACTACTTGGAATTTATTCATCTTATCCATTTTTATCTAATTTAGTCTGGGTCAGTAAAAGGTTTGACTACACCTGAAGGTCTTGCAGTACCATGTTCTTATACCACTTCAACCTTATTTGATTTACTTTTTATATTGATTATACTTCCCTTCACCCATTGATGGCTTTGGACAGCATTAGGCTGTTTACTATTATAGAAACTCTTACAGTATCAAATTTTAATACTACTTCAACCTTTTTAATTTAACTTTTATAATCACTATACTTCCCTTCCTCCAGCATTATCTTAGGACAGCAGTGAGCAGTTTACTACTGTAACCTGGTGGTTCTATGTTCTACATTTTTCACAGAGTGGTTTCTCCAAGGTAGATGAGCTAGCATTGATTTTTTTTCTGGTCTATGTGATACTTTAGTTGTGAATTGATTTATCCCTCTTGGGACACCCAGACCAATTGATCAGCCCCAGTGATACAAGCTGAAAGGATTTTGAGGCCAATCCATTGGCCCAATAGAACAAATGTTGTGAATGGTTGGTTTTCGAGTGTAATAGCTAATCAGAGATAGATGTATCTCAATAGAAAAAAAACTTTGATATTTTTGGCTACACATACCAAAACACCATGTGTCTCAAAAGGTTGAGTGCAGAATTAACCCAACACTAACTCATCTGAAACATGCATAGACAAATTATGGATCATAAATTACGAAGTAAAAAATATATAATTCTTCATTCTTCTTTGTGTTGGAGCTTGCTTCCCAACCACATGGTTCCAGGTCAGTACCAGTGTGGTACCTTGGGCAAGTGTCTTCTACTATAGCCTCAGGCCAACCAAGGTCTTGTGAGTGGATTTGGTAGACAGAAACTGAAAGAAGCCTGTCTTATGTGTGTGTGTCTTTGTGTCTATTTGTCCCGTCACACCACTGGACAACCGGTGCTGGTGTGTTTACATCCCCATAATTTAGCAGTTTGGCAAAAGCAATCTATTTAATAAGTACCACGCTTTAAAAAAAAAAGTTAGTACTGGGGTCAATACATTCAACTAAAGATTCTTCAAGGCGATGCCCCATCATGGCCACAGTCTAATGACTAGACAAGTAAAAGATAAAATATATACTCACACATACACACAAGTATATATATGTGATTGTATGTGTGTGTGTGTGTATTTTATCTTTTACTTGTTTCAGTCATATAAAATTATGTTTTGTTGCATCATCCTATATAGGTCATTTAATACTTGATATTTTGAGAAAGAATTCATTTCATGGAATATAAGATAGAAAATCTATCCAAAACTTCGGAAAAAATGTGTATTTATTGGCAGGCTATTTTGCTGTGCTCTACTAAAAAGTGTGGCTTTTTTGCTGCCTTCCTTTTGTTGGTACATTTTGAACTAAACAAGATTTCTTTTTGTAATTTATGGACAGTGATGAAAATAATATTGTACCATCCTAAATGGGTCATTTAATATTTCAGGAAATGCTTCTCTTTATCAAATTTATATTTGATAAAGAAAATCATCTAAGAATCATCTAGAAAAATCTAGAAAATCATCTAAGAATTCAGAAAAAAAGATTTGTTTGTCTAATTTATGCTCTCTTTCTCTTTTGCTCATTTTTCAGACTGTTGATGCTCCACCGGTTGAGCGTAAATGCTACCCGGCCATCAAACATGATGATGGAGATATTATTCGCGTTAGAGATTGTGTTCTGTTGAAGTCTGGGCCTCGCAAGAAAGACGTACCATTCACAGCAAAAGTAATGGCCTTCTGGGAAAACCCACCTGATGGTAAGTGCTGCGTTTTGTGTGTGTCTAGGTGGTAGATTTTTTTTCTTTCTTTAGCTTTGAAATATCACAAAATGCATGAAAATAGTCTCTTCCACTTCATCATCATTTAACATCTATTTTCCATGCTTGCATGGATTGGATGGTTTGACTGGAACTGGTAAGGCCAGGGGCTGCACCAGGCTCCATTGTCTCTCGTGGCATGGTGTCTATAGCTGGATGCCCTTCCTAATGCCAACTAAACTACTCCACAGAGTGCACTTGGTGCTTTTAACATGGTACCAGCACCAGTATCAATTATGGCAGATGGGTCTTCTTTAGTACAGCAATATGCCAGGTATCTTGATCCTTAGTCATATTCTTTACTAAACTCAGTGTTTTGAGATTGGCCTTCAATGTTTTGTCTTGTCTTCTTGGGTCTCTTCTTTTCCTTCTTTCCTCCCCTCTTCTTCATCCTTCTCTTTTTCTTCTTTTCCTCCTCTCCATTTTCATGCTTTTTCCTCATTCTCTGTTCTCATCTTCCTCACACATCCTCTTTTGTTCATTGCATCTACCCTTCCTTTTATCATGCCAGCCACTCCAACATGGCTTCCTCAGTCTCTGTGTTTAGCTTTGGCACATCCTTGACAAAGTATTGTCCATCTCTGCTAATGATGTCAATGTGGGCACAGGCATGGGTAGTGGGGCTATAGGTGTAGATGTGGCTGTGTGGTTAAGAATTTGCCTCCCAATCATGTGGTCTTGGGTTCAGTCCTGTTGTATGATACCTTGGGCAAGTGTCTTCTATTGCAGCCCTGGGCTGACCAAAGATTTGCAAGTGGATTTAGTAGATGGAGACTGAGACAAGCCTGTTGAATGTGTGTGTGTGTGTGTAAAGTCTGGACACATAGGCAAAATGTATATTTTCAAGAAATACAAGTAAAAATTTTCAACATTTTATTCAATTGGAATATTAACAAATAACATCTTCAATATGGTTTCCTCCATTTGTGATGCAAAGGTCAATGCACTTTGCAAGATTTACATGAACCCAATACAATAACTCCACACTACCATCAATTTCAGCACAAAGCCATATTTAATCTGTGGAGGTAAAAAAAAATATTGTAGGTGAAAAAATATATATATATAGATAAAATATAATATATAAAGAATAAAAAGTTTAGAAAGGTATAACAATGCACTATAGAACAAAAAATGGACTATATACCTGTTGTAACTTGGTTATCTATAGTCCGATAATATATAAAATAGATAGTTAAAAGAATATAGTTAATGAGATTTCCAGTGTCCAGACTTTGGGGACACCCTGTATATGTTGTGTGTGAGTGGTTATGTATATTATATTATAATAATACTGACCAAACAGCTAGTGATGTTGTACAAAGCTGACAGGCTGTGTTTATGAGACTTTCACCACAGCTTATGGCACTATAAGCAACACATCCAGGTTAGGTTGGATGTGCTAATATATTCATTATAGAATCTGAAAGGTAATTTGTACACAACCCACCAGCTTTTCACAACATGACTTGAGTGATTTTCTGTGTGACATTTAGTGCTTGACTTCCTTACAGCTGATGATCTGCAATACAATGAAATCACATGGTACAGTAGTGCCATTTTCTTGTGCTGATTAAATTTAGTCAACCGATGTAGAATTTTGATGCTTTTTAGCATTTGTTGTCTTCATGAAATGATTTTTTGGAATATTCACTGCTGTTTACAACATTATAAATAACACATCCAGGTTTTATTTACACACACACTAGCTGAGTATCCCATCATTGCTGGACAGTTTTCACAATAGAATGCCTTTGTGGACTTTTGGAATAGCATGCCCACATAAACTGAATTTTCTGTTTTTGACGGAGACTTTTCAAATTTTATTTTTAACCACACTCATGCAAATGATAGGGGGGGGGGAGATTTTTATGAAAAGGTATGCTAGTAAAATAAATTATCTTTTACATACTTCTTGAAATAACTCTGTCACCCTAATGAAATTCCTTACACACACTTACACACACACACACACACTCTGCCTTTTCTCACAGATCCATTACAATCAAAGCTATTCTGTGGTTAAAACAATATTCTTCACTGAATGACGAAGCAGCTAAAGTTAAAGAAAAGTTGAAAGAATAAAAGACAGCAAATATCCATATTCCAAATATTGGGATTCCCATGACTAGTATAATTTATTCAGATTTTTGTATGAAATAAATAGAAAATGTTATGGGAACTCGGTACATATTATGGCTAATATCCAGTGTTGTACGAGAGTAGTTTCATGGATCTTGTCAATCTCAGTCACATTTTTTAATTAATTTTTTTTGACTAAACAGTTTGAAACTTCAGATACTGGTTGAATGTGTCAGAGGTTTTTCTATTCGGTATATGAAAAAGTTTGGCTACTTTTTCTAGCAGGTCATGCAACCACATACAGGCTCCGTCTTTGGTCTGTCTCAGTAATAATTTTGTAAAAATAATGAGCCAGAAGTTGTTGTTTACTTTCTTCAGCTGAATGCATGTTATTGATTCGTTAATATTACACAAATATGACAACTTTAACACGAAATGACTTCTGAAATACAAAATTTTGTCAAAAACATTAAGAGTAAATTCCGTTCTATGTGATACATTCAACCAGTATCCGAAGTTTCATAGTGTTTAGTTAAAAAAAAATTATTTAAAAAATCTATGCTTGATATGGAAAAGATCCAAGATTTCTTAACAGAAATCTAGTAGTAGGCTCAGACATGGTTATGTTATTAAGAAGCTTACTTTGGAACCATGTGGTTTCAGGTTCAGTACCACTGTGCAGTACCTTTGGTAAGTGTCTGCTTTTATAATGCCCACCTGACCAATGCCATTTGAGTAAATTTGGTAGATGAAAACCGTGTGGAAGCCCATTGTATGTTTGTACTGTATATTATATATGTATATGTCTCTCAACTGTTTGACAACCAGTTAAAAGTTCAGCAAAAGAGACTGATAGAATAAATACTAGATTTTAAAAATAAGCAATGAGATTGATTTGACTCAATCCTCCAAGGCAGTGATCCAGCATGGCAGCAGTCCAATGACTGACGTAGCTAAGACATATAGGGTGTGTGTGTGTGTGTGTAATAACTGTGTGGTAAGAAGCTTACTTCCCAACCACATGGTTCTGGGTTCAGTCTCACTGCGTGGCACCTTGGGTAAGTGCCTTCTGCTATATCCTCGGGCTGACAAGAGCCTTGTGAGTGGATTTGGTAGACGGAAACTGAAAGGAACCTGTTGTGTGTGTGTGTGTATGTCTTTGTGTTTGTTCCCCCTCCCCCCATTGCTTGACAGCCAATGTTGGTGTGTTTATGTCCCTGTAACTTAGTGGTTCAGCAAAAGAGACCAATAGAATAAGTACTAGGCTTATAAAGAATAAGTCCTGGAGTTGATTTCTTCGACTAAAACCCTTTAAAGGTTTCATCTCTTTTTATCTCTAGCATGGCCACAGTCAAATGACTGAAACAAATAAAAGAATACACACACACACACACACACACACACACACACACACATGTGGACACCTATGTCCTTCATTTTATTTTACTTTTTATCTTTTTACATGTTTTTATGTTGTCTATGAATTCTTCATAGGGGAAATGATGATGAGTTTACTCTGGTACTATCGACCTGAGCATACTGAGACTGGTCGTAAACCCAGTCATGTAGACTGTGAAGTGTTCGCTTCGAGGCACCGTGACGTCAACAGTATAGCTTGTATAGAGGAGAAATGTTACGTGTTAACATTCAACGAATACTGCAGGTATGTCATGGTTTTTCTTTTATTTTTTTTTTCATCCCTGCCATCATCATCATTTTAACATTCACTTTTCCCTGCTCAACTGGGTCAGACACAATTTGTAAAGGCAGATTTTCTATGGCCAGATGCCAACCGTTCCCTGTTTCAAAGTAAGGTAATATTTCCTTATGGCCAGATATGTTTTCCTAGAAGATTGGAACACAAAGGACACTGTTTGTATGACAGTAACACTTAAAAGTTTCACACATCATCAAGGCAAGGAGACAGTAATACACACTCACTCAAGCACACACACACACACACACATACACATGATGGGCTTTTTTCAGGTACTACTGATAATGCAAAGCAATAGAATCATTTTGTTCGGCATTTATGCACTTCTCTGTTCAGTGGCTGCTCTCAATTTATCAACTGTTGCTGGTTTTGTACTGTAAAATTTATCTCTTAGATATTCACCCACCAAAACAAAAAAAAAATAAATATCTAGTAGTGTGAGGTCCAATGAATGCGAAGAGTATTCCGCTGAATCTCTTCATCTGATCTACTTGTTTGGCAGAAATTCATCAAAGTAGGCCCTTACGTTACTGTGGTGGCATGCAGATGCCCTATCTTGCTGGAAATAAAGCTCCTTATCTTCAAAGTACTTTTGAATACTTGACATAACAGATTATCAGAGCTAGTTTAAGTAAATGGGACCAGTCACAATATTGTCAAAAAGATTGGTCCAATTAATCTTTATGATGTTAAGCCATACCATACCATCATTCCTGGCAAATTAACGTACTGTTCCTCCATAATACGCTGAGGCTCAGATCCCCCAGTAAATGCAGTTGTGGTAGTTATTTACACCATTTGAACTAAATGTAGCCTCGCCAATCCAAACAATCTTTGTCTGAGAGTGTACATCTAAACATCTTGTCAGGTACCACTTGCAAAACTTCACTCTTCAATTCAGATCATATTCATCGGGACCATGGAAATGTAACTTTTCTAATGACACTGCTTCAAAATGCAATGGATGCTTGATTTTAAAATTCCTATCTCATGACTCGCTTGCTACACAGAATTAGTGCCCTTCTTTACTTTGTGGGTTTGATATCTGCAGTCTTCTAGACCAGGGGTTTTCAAACTGTGGTCCGCATACATAGCTCTGTTTGAAACTCCCTCCTAAATTGTCTTTTTTTTTACTATTTTACTATTTTTTCTTTTTACATTTTCAAACTTGACGATAAATTCACTTTGTTCACAGATTAGTCTGGCTCCCTTCATTATTTCTAATGAGTTAAATCTAAAAAGAAATGAAAGTTGAATTTTCAGTTGTTAAAGTGTTTATACAGTTTTGGGGAACAACCTTATATATGTGTGTGTGTGTTGATGGAAAAATACCAGTGTTGTTTTCTCTCTTGTCAGGTTATTAATACTGAAGAGAAATTTCACCTAGATATTTTTACATTTAAAACATTATAGCAACTTAATTAGATAATGAACTATGTATACAATTAATAAATCCCTTCCTTCCTCCCTCTCTCTGTATATATATATATATATATATATACACACACACATACTCACTTATGCCTTGTTCCACCCTTCTTTCTTCATTTTATTAACAGGTATAAAGCAGAAGTACGGAGAACTGAAGCAAATTTTCCAGCAAGACGGAAAGTTGTCCCACGACTTACAGAAGCTTATCCCAGACACAGCCGACTTCCTCCTCTCGATGCCAACCCTGAGACTGTTTTCCTTTGTC
>NC_068996.1:21684007-21697622 GCF_001194135.2 Octopus bimaculoides | reverse complement strand
TATATATATATATATATATATATATATATATATATTACAGAGATGTACTTGCATAGCAAGTGACCTGATCTGAAATCATGTGCTGAAACAAAAGCAATTGCAGAGTGGAAGGTGTTTATAAGCCATTTAAAAACACACAAAAACCGTTAGATTCACTTCAACATTTAACTATAATATACCAAAATGTTTTCGTCGCTTTGAGACCGTGACCTGTTCACTGACAAAATTCCATGCTGGCTTATAAACACCTTCCACGCTACACCTTATATATATATATGTGTGTGTGTGTGTGTGTTCATTTTCATACACACAGACACAGATACAGATGCAAAATAGCCTGTGTGTTTAAAAAATTTGCTTCCCAACTCCAAACCACATTGTTTCAGGTTCAGTTCCACTGCCTGGCACCTTGGACAAATGTCTTCTACCATAGTCCTGGGCTGACCAAAGTTTTGTGAGTGGCTATGGTTGACAGAAACACAGCAGAAGCAGAAAGAGGTGAACTTTGGCTTCTTTCTGTTCTGTTGCTCTCAAAACAAAAAGAAGATAGTTGTAATCATACAATACATATTACATTTAAATACCACAAAGAATGTTATATTATATATAATTATTTCTTGTTTGTTGTTGTTGTTGTTGTCCAACTGAAATTAATTAAGATATTTGCAAATTAGCAAAAAGACTTTTTCAAAAAAATTATTTAGAAATTTTCAAAAAACTTTATAATCTTTTTTCTTTTCCAAGAAGTCTCTTGTTTTGTTTTGTTTTGTTTTTTTTGTTTGTTTTTTTTTTCCTTTTTCAATTTTAATGAAACAGTTGTAAAAACGAGATTATCTTGGAACAAAAAAAAATGGTAAATCATATATATATATATATATATATATATATATATATATATATATATATATATATATATATATATATAAATATATAAATATGCACATATACACTTTAATACACACACACACCACATATAAATATATATATATATATATATGCATACACACACACACTGTGTGTACACATATATTTACTTGTCTTGCAAGTTACTTGGTGACTGCACTTGTGCTGGTGCCACATAAAAGGCACCGAGTACACTATTGGAGTGGTTGGCATTAGAAAGAGAATCCAGCTATAGAAACCATGCCGTGACAGAAAATAGTTCTCTGGCATACCAGCTCTTGTCACACCGTCCAACCCATACTACCTTAGAAGACAGGCATTAAATGATGATGATTATATGAGGTGGTATCAAAAAGTTCCTGCACACATTATGTTTAATAAAAAATAACTTATTTACCTAAGTTTTAACATCATCTCCTTTGAAATAGTCACCTTGCACAGCAACACACCAGTCCCACTGTTCCTGCCACTTTTGGAATTCGGCTTGGAAATAGTTTCCATAAGCAAGTGAAAGACCTTCTGCGATTTTCTCTGAATATCTATAACTATGTTGAAACGGTGACCTTTGAGCTGCATTTTCGTCTTGAGGAAGAGATGGAAGTCCACAAGTGCTATATCTGGTGAATAAGGCGGGTGTTGAGGCGATATCATATTGTTTTTGGCGAGAAGGGAGGAGAGTTTGGTAACAGGGTGCATTGTTGTAGTGAAGAATCTAATTCTTCACGCTCCACAGATCCACTCACTTTCACCAAATGTCCTCCCTCAAATGCTTCAAAACATTACAGTAGAACTCTCAACCGATGGTCTGGCCCTGAGGGACAATTTCTTAATGCACAGTAGTACCATGGACGTCAAAAAAAAAAAAAATTATAAGCATGCTCTTGATGGAGCTGCAGCTCTGTCATGTGCCTGTGTCACTTGATACCATTAACTTGTCACCGTAAACTTGCCAAATCAAGCTCAATGTCTCTGTAGCAGACTTGCCAAGTTTAATGCCAAAATTTCATGTTGGCTCTTTTGTTCTAATTTCCTGTCAATGACAAAAACTCAGCACACTGCCTTATGAAAGTTACTGCTAGCACTCACTACGCACGCATCTGTGTCCTGTCATCTATTGGTGTGCTACAGAACTAGTCGAGCAACTTTGATACCACCTCATATATATATATGTATATGTATATATATATATGTATATATATATGTATGTATATGTATGTATGTGTATATATATATGTGTATATATATATGTGCATATATATATATATATGTGTGTGTGTGTGTGTATATATATATACACACACACACACACATATATACATACATACACACACACATACATATATATGTATCATCATCATCTTTGAATTGTTTGATGGGAGTTGGTGAGTCAGAGGGATGTGCTGAGGTTCAATGTCTGCTTTGGCATGGATTTTACAGCTGGAAGCCTATCTCAATGCCAGCCACTTACAAACAAAGTGTACTAGGTGCTTTTGTTCAAACTACCAGCACCAGTGTGGTTTCCAAGTGCTTGCAGGATCTGTATACACATATATATATACATAGACATATGAATATACACACATACACATATACATATATGTTTTTTGCCATGAAAATGAAAATATAAAACTTAATTGCAATCATAAAACACAACTTATATTTAAAGGATATAAAAAGAAATGTTATTATTTTATATCTAATCATTTGTTTCTTGTTGGTCTGAAAGAAATATGTAAGAAATTAACCAGCTGTAGAAAGGAGATTATGTTGGGAAAAAGAAATATTTACAAAATAGACTGAAAAAAAAAAAAACTGTTACTTTATGCATATACCTACCTACATATTATATATATATATATATATATATATATATAAAGTGGGTGTGGATGTGTGTGTGCGTGCATGTGTACATATATATTTGCTTGTTTGTGTTTTTCTTTGCCTCCCGAAGAAATATAAAGATGTGAAATAGAAGAGAAAGTTACCTTATATATATGTATAAGTATAATTATATGGATATATATAAATGTGTATATGTATTTATATATATATGTACATATATATGTATGTATATATATATATATGTGTGTGTCTATGTATGCATTTATATTTTTATCTGTGTGTGTGTGTCTGTATGTATGTGTGTGTGTGTGTACATATATATATACACACACATACACACTCACATGTGCATACATATATGTGCCTACATATATACATATATATGCACACACTTTGTTGTCAAAGGAAAAAAAAGAGAGAAAAAATGAAAAATACACACTAAACCGAAATTTACTAAAATAAATAAAACACAAACTTGAAACTTTGAAAATCAATATATAAAAATTTTAAAAAAATTGAAAAAATATTTTTTTCTGAAATATGTTAAACACAATTTGAATAAAATATTATTATTATTATTATATATATATATATATGCATATTGTTATATAACATACAGACACACATACACACACTTATATTGTTTGTTTTTATTTTTCCTTTTATGTTTTCATTGTTGACACAAAAATAAAGATAATAATAATAACTTACTCCAGTCTTCCGCTCTACCAACTGAGCTATTGTGAGAACACTAATTATAGTCACTCAGAAAGATGCTGTTGGGATGAATTTGATAAAGACAAATATTAATAAAACTCAGAACAAATGCTTAATCTGTAGGAAATGTGATGAAAGTATTAACCATCTCTTGAGTAAATGCTAACACAAAAAGTATATATGCACAGGCATGATTGTGTATGTAAAAGAGGTCATTGGAATGTTAGTCGAGAGTGTGGCTTCAAAGTAAAAGAAAAGTGGTGTGAACATGAAGCAGAAATTGTGATAAAGAATAAGAATTACTGGATTTTATGAGATTTTTTTTAATTGGAATTGAGATCTGCATTGCCAACATGCAGTAAAGTATTTTGCAGGAATCCTAAGAAAGGTTCTTTAGATTTAAGGAACCTTGTTATTCACCAAACCTCAAGACATATCATCCCTGATAACTGATATAAAATATAATTGTCATCATCATTTAATGCCTGTTTTGTATGGGTTGGATGGCTTGGGTTCTACAGCTGGATGCTCTTCCTAATGCCAACAACTTTACAGAGTGTACTGGGTGAGTTTTCTATGGCACCATCACCAGTGCTTTTTTACATTGCACCAGCATCCACACCAGTGCCTTTTACATGACACTTTGGTTTTAGGATCTCAATTCTGTTGTGGTGGGTGGGGTTTGAAGAAGGAAGAGATTCATCATCATCATCGTTTAACGTCCGCTTTCCATGCTAGCATGGGTTGGACGATTTGACTGAGGACTGGTGAAACCAGATGGCTACACCAGGCTTCAATCTGATTTGGCAAAGTTTCTACAGCTGGATGCTCTTCCTAACGCCAACCACTCCGTGAGTGTAGTAGGTGCTTTTACGTGTCACCCGCATGAAAGCCAGTCAGGCGGTACTGGCAACGGCCATGCTCAAAATGGTGTATTTTATGTGCCACCTGCACAAGAGCCAGTCGAGGGGCACTGGCAACGATCTCGCTCGAAAATCCTTACACATGTCACGGGCACTGAAGCTAAAAATTCATATAAAAAAAGAAGTCAATGGACCTACAAGTTTGAAAAGGAAACAATGTGAAAACTGGTGAGTCAAAGACATGTATTAGGGAGGACAGAATTAAAGAAGGAAACAAAGTCTTCTTATTACATCTCTGGTTCAGACTTTTGTGATCAGTTCCATAAGACTGTCATTATATCAGAGACTCTTTAAAATCATCATTTTCATTTAACGTCCATGTTCTATGCTGGCAGAGGTTGGATAGTTTGACAAGATATGACAGACCGAAAGACAGCATTGTGCACTGATGGTTTCTGCAGCTGAATGTCTTTCCTAATGCCAACCATACAACATGTACTGGTTGCTTTTTTTTTTTTTTTAATGCCATCTGCACCTGTTGGGTCAATCTAAGGTAGTGAAAGACTTGAGAGGAATGAAGGATGACAAAAAGAGATGAGAACAGATTGCTGAGATATAGATAGTGATACTCTCATTGCATGGGGGATGCCTGGGCAATGTGAATACAAAGCTTGTCACAGCAAAGGGGATCAATATATTCACTGGCATCTCTCATTTTGCAACTACAAGGTTTTGGGCTCAGTCCCACTGCACAGCACCTTGGACAAGTGTCCTCTATTCCAAGTTGACTAGTGCCTTGTGAGTGAATTTTGTAGATAGAGACTGTATGGAGGCCTGTCATATATTTGTATTTTATGTGCTACTCCCACAGCTTAATTAGTATGTTTGTTTCTGTCCCAGTACCAAAGTGATTTGGCTGAAGAAACTGATTGAATAAGTATAAAGGGTAAAGATCCCCTCTGGTCAGGAATTACCATGGAATTGCACCTAGAAAGTTACCCTCCGAGGCACAAGTCTAGGCAAGGTTGTTTATGAAAGACCAGCAGTTGCTCATGCATACCAGCTTCCCCTTCCCATGCCACCAGTCTTAACCAAGGGGAAGGCAAAGGCCGATGCAGCTTAGCACCAGTAACGTCACATCTCATTTCTACAGCTGAGTGAACTGGAGCAACGTGAAATGAAGTGTCTTGCTCAAGAACACAACACAGCCTGGTCCAGGAATCTACCAGATTTTAAAAAATTAAGTACTGGAGTCAATTTATTTGACTAAAACCCTTCAAGGCAGCACCCCAGTGTAGCAGTAGCCTAATGACTGAAACGAGTAAACAGATAGAATACAGGACAACAACAGCTTTAAACTTCTGTGGGACTTTTATGTACAAACCGGTATCATGATTGAGCAGTGTTGACTGGATATCATTTATATATATATGTATATATATATATATTGGTAGTCAAAGCACAGGGAAAAACTGGAGAATGGAGATTTGCAGTGGTATAGTATTACACAATGGAAAAAAAGGTTGACTCAGAAGAAGCAAGATATAAGTACTAAGGGGTACTGGAATGAGGTGATGCAATATCTTGAGAGATAAAGGAGTGAGTACAGTACAAAAGACTTACTATGAACACCTGGGCTATAACTTGTTTGATAGCTACAATGCAGCTATACTGGACATTAAAGGAAATTAGATGTGATGTACATGAAAATTAGTGATCAAATTCTAATTTATCCACTCAAAAGTACCATATTTGCTAGTGGATATGATGCATTTTATTTTTTAAGTGTATCCAAATTTTACCCGTCTATTGTGGTTGTATTGTTGACAGGAGACCAAGGGTGCAGGATGAGCATAAGTCCATTAGGTACAATAATTGTTACTAATAATAAAACATTGGAAGCAGGTTAAATTATTTCAGATTGTTAGCACAAACAAAAAAAATTGGTTATGGTACCTTATATAGGAATGTTGCATCATTTCATTGTACCTCCTTCCTCTGCATACGTAATCATACCTGATATGTGTCTTACATTATTTAGTAATTGTGTTGCCTTTAGTAAACATTTTTTTTATCTAAATGAAAAATTCTTGAAAGAGGAAAGGAACTTTAAACCTTTAGCACTGCATTTTCTTTAGAATTGTTTCCTCTATCACTGCCCTGTACTACAGGGGAGAAAATTCATATGGTGACATGATGCACCTACAGTGTGCTAATGGTTAACATGCAGTTATCTCTCAGCTGTTTCAGCAGGTGGCAACAAAATAATAGTTGTGTTGTGCTGTGCTGGTTGCTAATTACAGTTGCATAAAACAATACAGCTAGAAATACATACTTTACATATCCTGTATGACAACTGTCTTGACCAATATAACCAACTACGTTAACTATATCTGAAAGAAGATGAAACTAAAATACAGGTACTAACATAGCATACTTTATGCACAATAAATTTATGCTTTCATATTTTATCCCTGTGTCCAATCACAGCATTGTGTTTCCATGCACAGGATCATACATTAGTTCTAAAGAACTAATTTAAAATGTCTTTCAGTTAGTATTTGATCAAACGTACTAAATTTGTTTTTCCTTACACAAAATATACCTGAAAAGTATGGTGCATCTTATGCAAGAATGTCTTATATGCTGGCAAATATGATAAATGAAACTTGGCTGTAGATAGACTGAAAACATGATAGCAGAAAGGCTTGATTAGAATATCAAAGGGGATCGACAAAGTGATTAATATTGACTTCCCCTGTCCCAGGAGTAAAGGGTTGATATATACCTTAAATAATTTGGGCATTCAGGGTGCTAAATTATTAACGAACTAAATCTGGAAAAGCACAGTAATTTAAGTTTCAATGCACTAGCTAATATTAACCAATCGCATATCCGTTTTTCTGCTTGCTATTTCTGGAGGATTGTTGGGGTAGAATCCTCAGGGACTGCCTCTGTAAGGTCTCATCAGAAGCAAGGTAATTACATTTTACTGCCGGATCCCCAAGTGTGACTAATTTGAAACTATGTATATTATTCAACCATCTTTACAGCTGGTCTTCTAGAAATTGTGTGAATATTGCCATGAAATGTACACTTGCTTTGTAAACCTTGAAAAGGCATACAACTGCATATTGCAGAGGGTTTTGCAAGAGCTTGAGATAAATGGGCAACTTCTGGATGCTGTCAAGTCCCTATACAACTGGTCAAATGTTTGTCTTTAGGTAAATGTTAAATCAAGAGCTTTCAAAGTGCAATTTGGACTTCAGCAAGGATGTGTATTGCCACTTCTCTTTTTTTTCATAACTTTTATGAACTGCATTGGTATATACAGCCATTATGAAAATGAAATCACAATTGGTAGGTGTTCTGAAGGGGATCTCCAGCATGAACTGAATGGGTTCACTGCCAAGTACTACAAGGCAGAGATGAGAATTAGAAGACTGAGACATTGGTTGTCTCAAGAAAGTCTTCTCAGTATACTTTGCATGTTAGTGGAACACCACCAAACTCATGTTTTTCTTCAGATATTCCATTTGTCACAATATAATATAACTGAATTTTTTGTTGTTCTTTTTCAATTTCATTAAATATTTCTTATTAACTTGTGGAGGTAATCACACACAATCAAAGAATCATTTTGAAAAAGCTCACTTTGCAACCATGTGATTTCAGATTTAATACCAGTGTGGCATCAATAACCCTGGGCTGACCAATGTCTTTTGGGTGAATTTGGTTGATGGAAACTGTGGAAGCTCATTGTGTGTGTGTGTGCATGTATGTATATATATATATATATATATATATTGGGTGTCCTAGAAACATTTACTGAAGATTAAAGAAATTCTTGAAAATTATTGGATAAGCAATTATATTTTTGATTGCACACAGCAATTTCTGTATGTTTCAGCTTTAAGTGTTTATAGTTTTGTTTGTCTATAATAATTTTGTCAACAAATATGGCATCTCAAGTTAAATGTGATCAAATCCTTGCATTAAAAATCAGCAGGAAAATCTGACAATATTGCAAAACAGCTCAATGTGTGTTATAAGACAGTGTATAATGTCTGGGAATGTTATAATCAATCTGACCTGACATCAAGCAACCCAATTCCAGGGTGTAAAAGAACTGTTCATACCAAATCTGTGATTGATACTGTGAGAAAGAGAGTTCGCAGGAATCTTCATTGAAGCATGCAAAAAATGGCAAGAGAGCTTAATATTTCAAAATCTTCAATGTACAGGATTGCTAAAGAGGATCTCAGACTAAAGACAAAAAGC
The DNA here is from genome assembly GCF_001194135.2 of Octopus bimaculoides. Lineage (NCBI taxonomy): Eukaryota > Metazoa > Mollusca > Cephalopoda > Octopoda > Octopodidae > Octopus > Octopus bimaculoides. The sequence continues at coordinate 21,689,016 of NC_068996.1, read as the reverse complement.
AACCCAGACAAGTAATTTCAGCTGCTTTGAAGTAAAAATGGCTTGACAGAGGAAGAAAGATGATTGTGGAGATGAACAGCATCACAAAGTCTTCATTTGGAGTGACGAGAAGATCTTTCACTGTGGAGATTGTTACTAACAAACAGAATGACAAGCTGTATGTTGCCGATGCTCAGGACTTACCTAAAGGGAGCTGAACCTATTTTCATCATCAGAAACCAGCTGGGGTTATAGTGGGCTGCTATAGCATCTGATGGATCCAAGTCTCCTTTCATCTTCATTTATGAGGGTGTTTATGTGAACAGCACCGTTTATGTCAAAATGTTGGAAGAAAACGTTGCCATGATTAAATGAACATTTGGAAACAGGTCTGTCTTCACTCAGGACAGTGGCCCAGCCCATACCTCAAATGTTATGGCAGATCTGTGTGGAGTAAATTTGACAAAGAAGTGGTGCAGTACTGTTTACCTTGAATGTTATGGCAGTTCTGTGTGGAGTAAATTTGACAAAGAAGTGGTGCAGTTCAGTAAACACTTGTTTGCAAGCCATGGTCAAAGCAAGAGGTGGTCATTTTCAAATTTGATTCATATAGGAAGTTTGATTGCCCTCTTTTGTATATATGAGTAATTACAATAATATGGTAGGTAAAGCTTTCTGTGATACCTGGTATGTGTGTGTGTGTAGTTTCCACCACCACTGTTTGAAAACTAGAGTTTGTTTACATCCTTGTAACTTAGCAGCTTGGCAATAGTAACCAATAGAATAAGTGCCAGGCTTGAAAATATAAGTACAGGGGGTGATTTGTTTGTCTAAAACCCTTTATGGCAGTGCCCCAGCATGGCTGCAGTCTAATGACTACAACAAGTAAAAGGTAAAGGGTTTTGCCTTAGATAGAAATAATTACAGAGGTATCAAATTGAAGGAACAGGTGATGAAAGTTACAGAGAGGATAATAGCCCAACTAATTGGGGAGAGAGTCTAGATGAGATGCAGTTTGGTTTTGTGCCTGGGAGGAGTTTCTGGTAAGACAGCTGCAGGAGAAATATATAGCCAAAGATAAACCTCTATACTTGGCTTTTGTTGACTTGGAGACAGCCTTTGACAGGGTCCCTGATCCCTTATCTGGTAGTCAATATGGAAATTAGGGATAGACGAGTGGTTGGTGAGAGCTATACAAACCATGTACAGGGACACTGTCAGTAAGGTGAGGGTGGGCAATGAGTACAGAGAAGAATTCAGGATACTAATAGGGATCTGTCCTCAGCTGCTTCTTGTTCGTCATAGTCCTCCAGGCAATAACAGAGGAACTTAAGACAAGCTGCCCCTGGGAGCTTCTCTATGCTGATGATCTTGTTTGTATAGCTGAATCACTTCCAGAACTACCAAAGAAGTATCCGACATGGAAGCAAAGTCTAGAATTGAAGGGCTTTAGAGTTAACCTAGCAAAAACCAAAGTCTTAGTAAGCAAGAAGATAGACAAATCACAAATCCTTTCAGGTAGATGGCCCTGCTCAATCTGTAGAAACGGCATAGGTAGAAATTTCATAAGATGTATGTTGTGTAGAGGTGCAGCAATATCAGTGGAAGGTTAACAGGGAAAACAGTTTTTGTGTGTAGAAGGTGCTCAGGTACAATAAACACCAAAAACGTACAGAAAATAGATTCCATCAACTGCCAGTGGGGTAAACTAGAGGTAGTAGATAGCCTCTGCTATCTAGGTGACTAAGTCAATAGTGGAAGTGGATGCTCTGAGAGCATAGCTGTGAGAATAAGAATAGGCTGAACAAAATTCAGAGAGTACCTACCTCTGCTGGCAACAAAGGGTTTCTCGCTCGAAGTGAAAGGTAGATTGTATGTTGCCTGCATGCAAACAGCTATGCTACATGGCAGTGAAACCTGGGCTGTGACAGTGAAGGATATGTGTAGGCTTGAAAGAAATGAAGCCAATATGTTTCGCTAGATGTGCAATGTCAGTGTGCATATACAACAGAGTGTAAGTATCTTGAGAGAAAAGTTGGGTATAAGAGGTATCATGTGGTAAGCAAGAGGGATGAAAACAGCTGTGTAAAGAAGTGTTGATCTCTAACTATGGAGGGAACCTGTGTTAGAGGTAGACTAAGGAAGACATGGGATAAGGTTATGAAGCATGATCTTTGAACTCTTTAGCCCCATAGAGGCAATGACTAAGCGGCTGATGCTAGTGGCACACAAAAATCAACTTTCCAGTGTTGGGCTTCACAGAGGCAATGACCAAGACCTTTGACATTATGCTGTGCTTGAGAAGACCCATCAAGCCAAGTAAAATAGTAGTCATGCAAATGGCACCCATGCTGGTGACACATAAAAGCACCCATTACACTTTCAGAGTGGTTGGTGTTAGAAAGGGCATCCAGCTATAGAAACCATGCCAAATCAAACTGGAGTCTGGTGCAGCCTTCCAGCTCTGGTCAAACTGTCCAACTCATGCCAGCATGAACAACAGACGTTAAGTTATGATGATGATGATGATGATGATTTTAAAATTTTGTTTTTAGAAATTTTGATGGTTAACAATTCCATGAAGGGTAAATTATTTAAAGAAGTTTATCTCTCCTAGTATTATGGGAATTAATGGTTGCAGAAAGATGGATATTGGGATTATTTTTTCTTATAAAATAGCAACAAGGTTTTTGCTTCAACATGTCACTGGATTTAACATTTTAGCATTTACACCTGTTATATCCAGCCCAAATATTTTATAGTAACATCATCAAAATCTCAAAGCTATGAAATAGTGCATGATTGATTCAAAACAATGTGGATAAAATAAGCTTACATTTAATAGACTAATCTGATTGCTAATGAGTTAAAATAGATAGAAGATTGAGAGCAAAAATTTATATAAAGAAAGAAGTAGAGAAAGGTGAGTGGCAAGTTGAAGGACAATGAATCTATACTCTTTTACTTGTTTCAGTCATTTGACTGTGGCCATGCCGGAGCACCACCTTTAGTCGAGCAAATCGACCCCAGGACTTATTCTTTGTAAGCCTAGTACTTGTTCTATCGGTCTCTTTTGCCGAACCGCTATGTTACGGGGACGTAAACACACCAGCATCGGTTGTCAAGCGTTGTTGGTGGGGACAAACACAGACACATAAACATACACACACACACACACACACACATATATATATATATATATATATATATATATATATATATCTACGACTTCTTTCAGTTTCCGTCTACCACAAGGCTTTGGTTGGCCCGAGGCTATAGTAGAAGACACTTGCCCAAGGTGCCACGCAGTGGGACTGAACCCAGAACCATGTGGTTGGTGAGCAAGCTACTTACCACACAGCCACTCCTACGCCTATGTGGAAAATTTTGAAAGGAAACAGAAAATATGAAGAGTGATGTAGCATAGACACCTCATAGGGAAGCCTGAACTAAAGAGAGCAAATATAATGTTTATTTATTACAGCTGAGAGTCTAGCCCTTACAAGCAACTTCATAAAGAAAATCTATCTGCATGTGTGCTGAAAGTGACCAAGTGCTGCTTGTGCTGGTAATGATGTAGAGAGTGTGACACACTGTTAGTGTTTGGAGGATACCTGCACAACATGAATACAAACCCTGCTATGATAAAGTGAGTCAACACATTCTTTCAAGCCTCTGTGTGATCTATGAATTAGAAATAAATGAGAAACATTATGAAGACAGAACAGAGCCTGTCATGGCTAAAATGGTAACACTAAAAAATTTCTTCACAGACATGCTCTGCTTAAAAAGCACAATATATGAGGCGACTGTTGTAGTGGCAGTGATTCATGAGAACAACAGACATGTTTTGTCCTGCTTGGGGACTTGTCAATACATGTCACTTACCAAGACAAAATTCTTGCTGAGCTGTAAAAAGATTTGAATGTAACTGAAATGGCATTAAATTAAAAATTGCCCATGTGTATCATACTAAATGTATATACACCTTTGAAAGGCATCATACTGTGGTTTTTGTCTGAGAGAAAAATATCTTCATTGGCTTGTGCTAAAATCACTATATATTGGAGCTGCAGTGACTCACAAGAAGGACAGATACATCTCATTGTACTTGTTAATGTTGTGCTCCTGTTTATCACTAAGACAAAATTTGTGCTTCAGTATATAAGAAAGAATGAATAATACATTCACTGGTATTGAATTTCAATGGTGTCTATATATCTGATATGATGTTGAAGGGCTGCACCAGGCTCCAGTCTGCCAAATCAGACTGGAGCCTGGTGCAGCTCTCCAGTCAAACCGTCCAACCCATGCCAGCATGGATGACAGACATTAAATGATGATGATGATGCATAGATGGCTATTTTAATTTAATCCTGTTTCAATTGCATATATTGAGTTTTTCTACAGCTTTGCAAGCTTTCTGCAATACTAGTAAATGTTTTGTTCATGAATTTCATTTAAGCAGGTGATAACTGAGTGCACAACTTTGACCAGCCCCTTGTAGGGTGAAATGTGTCTCTAGTTCTCATGAGTCTTTGCCAAGATGATGCTTGCCTCTTTCCAATATATACTTGCTTTTTAACACATCTTTTACCTTTTCTTCTACTTGTTTCACTCATTGGACTATGGTCATACTGGGGCACCATTCTGAAGTTTTTAGTCAAACAAATCAATCCTAGCACTTACTTTTCAGTGTGATACTTATTCTGTTGGTCTTTTTTGTCAAACTACTACATTACAGAGACATAAACAAACCAACACCAGTTATCAAGTGATAGGAGACAAGCAGACACACACACATACACAAGGGCTTCCAAACAGTTTCCCTCTACAAAATTCACTCACAAGGTATTGGTAGGCTCAGGGCTATAGTAGAAGACACTTGCCCAAGGTGCTGTGCAGTAGGATTGTATCTGAAATTACATGAATGCAATATCTCTTGAAAGACTTTCTTGCAAATAAAAACATCATACTTTTTAACAGTTTATATATGCCTAATATGACACTCAGATTACGATTCAATTTTT
>NC_068996.1:21683244-21683997 GCF_001194135.2 Octopus bimaculoides | reverse complement strand
TATATATAGTTATATTTGTCATTTTGCTAATAATCACCCGCACTATTTGTTTGATCTTCACTTTAGGTTTATTATTATTATTTTGTATGTCTTCAATGACTATTTGTTTTCTCCCTATTCCTGTTCTGCCTAGTATATCTTAAGACGTACATACATGCACACACACACACACACATGCATATATTCTTTATTCTTTTATTATTTTAATTGTTTCAGTCATTTGACTGCGGCCATGCCGGAGCACCGCCTTTAGTCGAGCAAATCGACCCCATCTATCGGTCACTTTTGCCGAATCGCTAGTTTACGAGGCGTAAACACACAAGCATCGGTTGTCAAACGACGTTGCGGGGATAAACACAGACACACAAACATACACACATATATACGACAGGCTTCTTTCAGTTTCCGTCTACCAAATTCACTCACAAGGCTTTGGTCGGCCCGAGGCTATAGAAGACACTTGCTTAAGTGCTACGCAGTGGGAATGAACCCGGAACCATGTGGTTGGTAAGCAAGCTACTTTATTTCATAAATATTTGCCATAAAGGCATTACAAAGAGGGGGCGAACAAGGACAGACAAACATAAAAGGGGTGAAGTAGCTGTATCAATTAAATATGTACAATTTTAAATATACAATAAAAATTGGATTATATTTACAATGTTCGATTAAAGCATTGCTCATTACAGATGCAATTTGTAATGGCTTTCCTGAAGGATAGGCATCCGACCACCAGGGTAGACCCCTTGCTTT
>NC_068996.1:21681962-21682821 GCF_001194135.2 Octopus bimaculoides | reverse complement strand
AAGCAGGAAAAGCAAGCCTTCCTTTCCCTGTTGAGGGAAAGAGGCGGCACAATCTCGATGATAGATTCAGCTGATAGCTGTACTCTTCCCATCGATAACAACAGTTGTTCTGCGAAAACTATCAGTCTCGTTAATTTTGGACATTCCACGAATGCGTGCAAGACGGTTTCCTTGTCCCACCCGCACCTCGGACATGTCGGTGATACGGCACTTCCGTGCCTTGACAGTTTATCACGAACAGGTAACGCCGCACGGAAGCACTGCCAAGCCAGGGATTTCTGGTAATTGTCCAGATACCCCGGCCCGAAAGTTCTTCTGAACAGGTTGGTCAACTGATTTTCATCGTAGACCAGGGTCTCCCCCAAGGCGTCTTCGGACCTAAATCCCACTACTTACCACACAGTCACTCCTGCGACTACATGTATACTTTATTAATAAAACTGCAAAACATCACACAAACTATTACTCAGAATTTTACATTCCCGTTCGTCGTACAATTACAAAGAAGACAGAGTCTGGTACATCATCAAATTTTTTAAATGTTCAACATCATTACTGGTCATTTTAACCAACTATGTATGTTGTATAACTAACTATTAAATGAAAAGAAAAAAATGAAGACGTTCCAGTCTCCGTATTCACTCGTTCAGAACACCCTGGTTGGCTTACGGCAGTAAGAGACTATAACCTTAGGTGACACATGGTGATACTGAATCCAAAACTACTTGGTTGCAAAGGCACTTTCTTAAACAAACATCCATACTTGCGCCTACACACACACACACGCACGCACGCACGCACACACACACACACTCACACAATCACATCTATGTGTATATATATATATATATATATATAT
>NC_068996.1:21671433-21681952 GCF_001194135.2 Octopus bimaculoides | reverse complement strand
AATAATTTTTAAAAAACCGTATAAAATATTATTAGATTATACAATGTTTTTTTTCGGCGGAGGTGGGGAGTGAAACGAAGTTTTAGAAACTCTAATTGACATATTTGAATCTAGAGGCAAAAACAAAAAAATATTGAAAAATATCAAAAGCAAAAAAAAAATCACCAGAAATGAAAGTATGGGGTGAGGGGGATAAGGGTGAAAAAATTTAGATAAATTAAAATAGTGTAAAAATTTTTCAAATATAATCTCCTCTGTCGGAAACATATCAATGATAATATAATGACGTGGTAGCACAGTCTTGTGGTGGTGAGAGGAGATAAATGCACGCCGTGGTTGTGGTAGTAATTATGTTTTGGTGATGTGGGGAGGTAGCATTATGTAGTGGCGGTGAGAGGAGATATATGTAGCCCGTAGTGATAGTAGTTATGCTTTAGTAATATAATAACGTGGTAGCAATGCATAGTGGCGGTGAGAGGTGAGTAATGTAGCCCATAGTGGTTGTAGTATCTTTTTCGTGATATAATGAGGTCGCAAAGGGTGTATGGAGATAGTGAGAGGAGATAAATATATATATATATATATATATATATATATACCATAGTCGTTGTAGTGATATTTTTCTGATATACTAAGGTAATGGCACTGCGTGGTGATGGTGAGAGGAGAGAAATGTAACCTCGCGCTGGTAGTAGTGATGTTTTGGTGATTAATGAGGTGGTAGCGGTGAGAGAAGAAAAATGTAGGCCGATACCTCCTTAGTAAAAGACAAACATTACTACGACCATTTCTCCTACCATTCGATCTTTCATCCTCTCACCATTACCACATTCATTCTTTTACTGTTCTCACTACCTCAAGCTACCACCTTACTGAATCATTTAAACTGTAGTCTACTCTTCCCCTACCACAACATGCCACCATAAACGTATATGTTTTCACTCTTTCCGCCACCACTAAAGTGCTACCACTTCACTAAGGAACCGTACATTTTTCTACTCTTCCCGCCATCTCATCATGCTACCACGTCAGTGAAGCATGTAAACCGTCACCACTGCTATGACTACATACATTTTCATACTCTTCTCGCCACTATAACTTGCTACCACGTCTGTGAATCATTTAAATCGTTACTACTGCTGTGACTGCTTACATTTTCCTACTCTTTCCGCCACTACATCATGCTACCACGTCAGTGGATCATGTAAACCGTCACCACTGCTACAACGGCATACATTTTCTTACTCCTCCCTTCATCACAATATGCTACCACGTCAGTAGATCATGTAAATTGTCACTACTGCTATGATTACATACATTTTTTTTTTACACTCTTACCGCTACTACATGCTACCACCTTATTGAATCATTTGTACTTACATTTGTTTACTCTTCCCGCTACTAGGACTGCCACCACCTTAGTAAATGACTAAAATATCACTACTACGACCACTACTCCCACCACATCCTGTTTTCATCCTCTTACTAATACCCTTACCAGCCAACGACACAGGACTACAAGCACTTCACTTAGAACCCTTACCGACGCACCCCCACCACAACACCAGAGCTATGGCCGACCTAGAACAGTGTAAAGGTATTGGGGACCCTTTGGGTTCGGTTAATCCCTTAAATGCGATTAATACAGCCACTGGACCGGCTCAGGGGCCCTCTGTAGGGGCCAGCCCTTGTATTTTCATCGTACCTAATTTGTCACAGGTCTCAAGGAGCCGAAATAATGCGTTAAATGTGGAAAACTGCGGGATTAATAATGGCGCATGTGTAAACGTCGGGGTTAATATGCTAGAAAGAGCAGTTATGAGCCCCGAAGAAGAACACGGTGAAGAAGTACAGAGCCAAGAACATCAACAACAGCAAGAGAGAGGGTTTTGCGACGGCCCTATGAGTGACGCTGATCCTGGATCGAATCCTAATGTTGATATTGTGGAAGATTCGGCCATACAAGGTAAATAAATATGCATTTTAAAATTAATATTTTATTTGTGATTAGTTTTTAAAATTAATTAACAATGTTATTTATGCTCACATACTGTGATTGTGTCTCCAAGTTGATACTATTATATTTACTATGCTTTTGGAGAAAATACTAATTAAATTTAAATTTTAGAAAGTGTTTTATTTTAAGGTTTAATTCTCTAATAATACTTATTATCTTTTAAAATTAATTAACGTTTAATTTACAGATAATAAGGCGGTTTCTGGACGTCCTATAAAATATCTTTGATGATTTTCCGTATCCTGGGGTCGATGTAAATGTAGTCAATTAAAATTTCAACAATTTCTCTAAGTTGATTAAATGCTTTTAACAGAGTATGATTGCATAAACAACAGAAAGGAGTGGTTTTGTTGGGGGTTTTGTTTACTGTAACGATTTTCAGGTTCGAATCTTGATGAAATTGGTCTCTATTGGGGGCAGATGATAATATTAAAATTTTCTTATAGTTAATTAATGTTTTATAAATGTAAATAACAGAGTATAATTGCTCACACTACAAAAAGGAGTGGTTTTGTTTACGATAACTATTCACAGGTTTTAATTTGGTGAAATAGATCTATATTGGGGGCAAAGAATAATTAAAATCATTTTTAGTTAAATAATGTTTTATAATGTAATTAAAAGTATAAGTTGCATAAACAACAAAAAGGAGTGGTTTTGTTTACGATAACGATTCGTAGGTTCGAATCCTGATGAAATCGGTCAATATTGGGACTTGAAGGAAAGGATATTAGTTTTTTTTTCTTTTCATTTGATTAATGTTTTATAAATGTAATTAACAAAGTATAATCGCATAAACAACATCAACAAAGAAAAGTGGCTTTGTTGTTCTGTTTTTGATAACGATGCTGGGGTTCGAATCTCCCGGTAAATCATTCGGTATTGGGAGTAACGAAAAATAAATAATTTTGTTTAATAAATGCTTTATAAATAAATGTAACAGAGTACAGTTTGCATTAACAAATAAAATAAAGATTTTGTGCTAGACTTATCCTGTCATGAAAATTTGCTTGTTTCAAATTCTGATGTTTCTATTGATATTGTGGGGCCAAAAAGTTTCGCTTATGTCATATTGAAAACAGCAACAGGTGTTTTGATTTCCATATTTCCTCATGAAACAGTTTATGCATTATATTTAAATTCATTGTGTATTTTTATATATTAAGTTATGTTTAATTTTTAACTGTTGAAGCAGCTATAGAACATGGACTTAAAACATCTGAAGTGTTTGATTTTTTTTATTATTATTATTAAATATAAGTGAAATACTTAATTTAAAAAATAAATTTTTGTTAATATTTTAGTAAGCCCTTACACTGTAGCATGAAATTGCCCATTTTGAGGTTTGTGGTCTTGCAGGTTGCATGAAGAAATTCACCCAGTACACTATGTAAAGTGGATGGTATTAGGAAGGGCATCCAGCTGTTGAAGCTATGCCAAAGCAGAGACTGGAACCATTGGATCCTGTCAGACTGTCCTGTCCATGCCAGCATGGAATATGGACATTAATTGATGAAGATAATAAAAACGATAATCTTATTTACAACAAGAGTAAGGATAATGCAATAAATTAGAGTTAGCATTTTGAGTTGATATGTGTTGTCATTGTCTTTTAACATAACATCTTTCATACTGGTGTAGGTTGGATTATTTGACAATATCTAACAGATCAGGGGACTGTATCAAGCTCCAGTGTCTTTCTTGGCATGGTTTCTAAATTTGGATGCCCTTCCTAGTGCCAATCACTTTACAGAATGTAGTGGGTGTCTTTTTCATGGTACCAGTACTAGTGGGCTCACTAAGTAACTACCAAGACAAACTCCGAGACAAGAGTAGGGTGCAGTATTGAAGAAGTGGCTTTATGCAAAGGTTATGAGGGGTTTAAGTATGAAAGAGGTCAGAGCAGAACAGATTTCTTGCTGTAGGGAAGCTACATGGTTACTCACATTTTAGAAGAAAGGATGACAGCTGGAAGAATATATATATATATATATATATATATATATTCTTCCAGCTGTCATCCTCTCTTCTAAAATGTGATAACCATCCTTTAACATTCATCTTTTGCGGTAGCATGATTGGATGGTTCAGCAGTATCTGATGGGTTCAAGGACAGCATTATGCTCCAGTGTCTGCTTTTATATGGTTTCTGCAGTTGAATGCCCCTCCTAATGCCAACCATTTTATGATGTGCACTGAGTGCTTTTTTATGTAGCACCAACACTAGTGAGATTACTAAATAACTCACAAGACAAGAATCCTCTGCTAAGTGGTGCTATAATAGAGAGAGAGAGATGTCTTTATGCTAGATGAGAGACAAGTATGAGAAAAAAATGCCAGGTTTCTTGCTGTAGAAGCACCAAAAAGTTACATTATAGAAGTGACTGGGAAGGAGGTGGAAAGAGATAAAAATAGTGTTCATGAAGTGTCAGGGTGGACCCTGAAAGTAGATAAATGGGGACAAAGGAACAAGGAGTGAATGTGCTACTAGCACACTGAACATATTTTACTTTTAATCATCACCGTCATTTTAACATCCACTTTTCTATACTTGCATATGTCATGCAAGAGTAATTTGGGGAAGAATTTTCTATAGCCAGGTGTCCTTACTGTTGGCAACCCCCACCTGTTTCTAAGTGAGTTAATAAAACTCACAGTGTATCAAACAACAAACAGTCTGGACATGCTTTTGTGGTAGACTGCAAACAAATGACATGACAATGATGCCATCATTGAGGCCATTGTTTACAACTCGCAAATGTGTGTAAGGACAAGGGGAAAAACAAACACACACATATACATATATAGGTGAAAGCATTGTTGGGTGGTTAAGAGGCTTACTTCACAACCATGTGGTTTCTGGTTCAGTTCCATGTGGCACTTTGGGCAAGTGTTTCCTACTATAGTCCTGGGCAAGTCAAAGCCTTGTGAGTGAATTTGATCTGTTGTGTGTGTGTGTCTTTGCTTTGACATTACATTACATGGTGGTTGTAAATTAATGTGTTTCATTTACAATCCTCTGTGAAAAACATGTCTGGCAATATGAAAACATCACCTTGCTTGGAAACAGGTGAAGATTTGTGACAGGAAGGACATCTAGTAGTAGAAAATTTGTTTCATTAAACTCCATTCTACCCACGTAAGTATGGAAAAATGAATGTTAAAATGATGAAACAAAGAAAATATATATGACGTGCTTCTTGCAGTTTTTGTCTACCAAATTCACTCACAGGGCTTTCATTGGTCTGGGACTATAGTAGAAGACATTTGCCTAAGGTGCCATGCAGTGGGACTGAACCTGAAATCATGTGAAATCACGTCTGCATCTAATTAATTTTAGCTAAACAATGTTTTATAAATTTAGTCACAGCTGTTCTCTTATCTTGTGTTGATTTTGGAGAATTCTTGATTCTGGAGTTGGCCCCAATTGCTACCAAGTGATTGTTCATTATTATTTTAACTCTCTTCATCTCATAACATAAAGCCACCTCTTTTGAGATTTGTAGTCTTGCTTGGCGACCTTACTAGTACTGGTGGCACAAAGAAAGTATCATTATTATCATCATTTAACATCCATGTTCCATGCTAGCATGGGTTGGACAATTTTAGGGCATCTGTTGGGCCCAGGGACTACATTTTGTTCCAGTGTGAGCTTAGGCTGGATTTCAACAGCTGGTTGCTATTCCTAACATCAACCACTTTACAGCATGTACTGGGTCCTTTTTTTCTTTTGTGCCACCAGCTTTTCTGAGGTTGCCATGCAGCTTGTAAGACCACGAAGCCTGAGGATGGATAACTCTGTGCTAGGAGAATGAGTAGAGAGGAGTAAAATGTGAGAGAAAAGGGCCAGTGCAGAAAGGTTTCTTGCTGTAGAGGGGCTATATGTCTACATTTTAGAAGAGAGAGTAGGGGTGATTGAGTGGACCTGCAAAGAGATGTAAATGATAAGGTACCAAGAGTGAATGGGAGATTAGGGAATGTCTGATGCATGTCGTAAAGTGGTTGGCATTAGGAGGGGCATCTCTATTATTTGCCAAAGCAGACATTGGTGAACAATGTAGTCCTTGGACCCATCAAATTCCGTCAAGCTGTTTAACCCATGCTTGCATGGAACATGGATGTTAAATGATAATGATGACTGATGATTTTCCATGCTTGCATGTGTGACAGAATTCTTTGAGATTGACCAAGTACAATAATTATTTCCTTTTGTCTTTACATGTTTCTATGAGAAATTGGAAATGATCAATATTATTATGAAGATAACACTTGCGTAGAACTATTATGTGATGTCAAAACAAAGACTCGCAATGGCACACATAAATATATATATATATAAATTCTGTCCAAATTTTGAATAAAGAAAACAAGTGATCGAATATTATATTTAATTGAAATTCAATCATCAATGTACTTTCCCTGATTATCTATGACTTCCTTCCATCTATTTACAAGCTTTTTAATTCTATCAATGTAAAACTCTTTTGGTTTCAAAGCGAAGAACTCTGAAATGTCAGTTTCGACCTCTTCTTGGCTTGCAAAAGTTATGTCACCCAAGTGATTCTGTAAACTACGAAACAAATGGTAGCCTGTCGGGAGAATAAGGTGGATGAGGAATTTTTTCCTAATCAAGCTCTTTGATCTTTTGTGATGTGATCTTTGCAGTGTGGGTCATGCATTGTCCTGATGAAACATCACTCCTTTTCGATTCACTAAAGCTGGTCTTCTTTTCTTCAAAGCTTGGTTCAAACGCTGTAATTGCTGACAGTAGACTTGAGCATTGATTGTTGCATTAGGTGGTAATAATTCAAAGTGAATTACTCCTTTGCAATCCCACCAGATAGAGAGAAGAACCTTTTTTGCCATGAAGTTCCCTTCTCGGTTGTGGTTGAGCCTTTTCCCTTTTACCAAGCCTCTGTTTACGATGTTTAACATTTTTATAGACGATCCATTGTTCATCACCAGTCACAAGTCTATCCAAAAAGGGTAAAATGAGTTCGTGAGAATGGAGAGAAGAGCAGATGTCAACTCTGGATTTGTGGTTGCTTTCGGACAATTCATGAGGCACCCATTTTCCAAGTTGTTGGAGATGACAATGAACAGTTGTATGGTTTGAACTAAGCTCTATTGCCAATTCTTCAACTGATAATGCAGGATTTTCTTTAAGTAATGCCTCAAGTAGCTTATCATCAAGCTCAACTCGACGTCCTGTTCGATCTTCTTCAAGGCTGAAATCTCCATTTCTGAATTTTGCAAACCATTTTCTACAAGTTCTTTCATTCAAGCATTCTTTCTCATAAACTAAGTGTATGTTTCGAGTCGCTTCGGCTGCAGAGTTTCCTTTTTTGTACTCATAAAGCATTATGTGCCTCAAATGCTCTTTGGAAACTTGAATGTTAGAAAGGGTTTTAATCAAAGAAATTTTAATTCTATTATTTTGTAAAATAATATTTAATTAGTTTAAATGTACACAAATGCATAAAAATAATCTTTAATCCCTCAATTTTAAAAAAGGTAAAATCAGACAGAACTTATGGGATGACCTGATATATATATATATATATATATATATATATATAGATATTCTTTCTTCTATTCTTTTACTTGTTTCAGTCATTTGACTGTGGCCATGCTGGAGCACTGCCGTAAGGAGTTTTTTGGTCAAAGAAATTGACTCTAGTACTTATTCGATCGGTCTCTTTTGCCAGACCGCTAAGTTACGGCAATGTAAACACACCAACATCAGTTGTCAAGTGATGGTGGAGTGACAAGCATAGACACAAAGACACATGCATGCATATATATATATATATATATATATATATAGCAGGCTTCTTTCGAGATCCACCCACAAGGCTTTGATCGGCCAAAGGCTATAGTAGAAGACACCCACCCAAGGTTCCATGTAATGGGACTGAACCCGGAACCATGTAGTTGAGAAGCAAGTTTCTTACCACACATCCATGCCTGCGTGTACATACATATATATATATATGATAGGCTTCTTTCATTGTTTGTCCTCCAGATCCACTCACATGACTTTCGTTTGGGTCTATGTGCTACACAGTGGGACTAAACCAGAAATCACACAGTTGAGAAACAAATTGCTTAACCACACAGCCATACTTGTACCTATCACAGCCTTGTCTATACCTATATGCAGCTATGCTTGTGCGTAAGTGCAGCCATGTCTGGATGTGTGTGGTTCTTAATCTGTTTAACATAAAGTTTTATCTATTTTATAACAATTGATTCATAATTACATTTTTTGTTTGTCTCTCTTACCTAGGAATCAGTGATAGTATGGCTAACAATGGGGATCAGTATTTCAATGCCACGTTTAGATCAAGTTGTCACATGACCGAATTTTCACCCATGATGATGGTAAGCAAATTTTTATATTATTATTTCCTTTTTTAAATTCTCACATTTTTCTATTAGTTTTCTGTGTTGTTTAGTGTTTTTCTGTGCCGATTATATCACACGCACTTTTAACTGTTCCAGCCTGCTAGCTGTGGCCATGCTTGTCTTAGTAAAAGTGTACAGATTGAATGTTAAACATACCTATGTATATTTTATACACACACACACACACACACACATGATGCTTGTGTGTGGGCAGAAATTTTACTTGGTAGTGAAATGTAGATTATGAATGCAGAGGACATGTGAAGGCTAGAAGAGAATGAAACTAGTGTACTCTTCTGGATGTGCAATGTTAGAGTGCATGTATGACAAAGTGCAAATGTATTGAAGGAAAAATTGGGCAGAAGAGGAATTGGATGTAATGTGCAAGAGACAAGACAATGCTTGTGTAATAGTGATGAGTATGGGTAAGTGCTGTAACGGATTACTAGGACTCCAAGCTGAGATGGTAGTTATGGAGCCAGTACAGATTTCTGATATAGTGGATTTATAATTGTTAAAAAGGACAACAGATGTTAATGTAAGGCAAGCATCTCAAGTCATATACATTATTATTATTGGAAAAGTCTTACAGCTGTTTCTGGGATATTCCATCATCGGAGACTAATAGGGAAAATGAGAAGGGTATAGATTAAAGGAATAAGGAGATGAAGAAAGAGAAGAAAAAGGAAGCATGAAAGTTCACAGTTCAACTTTCCAATCTTGTAGGAATAAGTCCTGCTTAAATCCAGATTGCACTAAGGACTTATGGACTTATTTCTACAAAATTGGGAAGTTGAACTGAACTTTATGCTTCTTTTTTCTTCTCTTTCTCCATCTCCTTATTCCTTTACTCCTGTCCTCTTTGTCGTCATTTCATTAATCTATACTCTTCTCATTTTCCCTATTTGTCTCTGATGACAGAATATCCCATACTCTGGGATATCCCAGAAACAGCTGTAAGACTTTGAAATTTTTTTCCAATAATAATAATGTATATGCCTTGAGATGTTTGCCTTGCCTTAACATTTATTGTCCTCTTTAGTATATATTCACTTCTAAATACCTCTGATCTCCACCCTTGTCACCAAGAGTTTTCCCTTCACACTTATCTTCTTTTCTCTGACCCACTCTTATTTCCTTCACAGTCCCCCAAACTGATATTTACTATCGACCATGCCACCTCCCCTGTTTTCTGTTTACTACATCACCTGACACCTCATCACCACTAGCTTCTCTTCTTTTCCAGATGAGGTGGCCATGTATCTCCTCAAGACACTTGCTTCTATCCCTCTTTCATACTCTTGCCACTCAACTAGAACATCTCTAAATTTCTAACTGTTTTTTAACTCTAAATTTTTGCTGGATCTTTAAGCTTCTATATCTTCCTTTTCTAGTGTGGTTTGTGTCTCTGAGTTATTGTAGCTTTAGATCTTAAGTCACTAAACACTAACTAATGTTGGGTTGTACATTCTTCATCAAGGAAGTACTTTACATTCTCAACCATTTATCTATCTCACTTTCTGAATGTAGTCAATCTGGCTTGTGTGTCCACCAGATTCATAGGTGATCAGGTGGCTGTCTGGTTTCCTGAAATTACTGTAGCAGATCATTAAGTCATTTGCACCATGAAACTCCGAGAGCCTTTTTTCCACCCCTCTTTTAGAACCAAACCCTTATACACACAATAGAATCCCACAGGATGCTGCTCAGCATATTCATTCAAGTCACCAGCCATGAAGATAAAGTCACTGTCATTTGTTATCAGGAAAGGTGTTGCATGGATATGATTTTAAGAGGTTTGCTATCAAACCCTATGGTTTTGTATTCACTCCTGCTGTGTGTCACCTTGGGCAACTGTATTCTACTATAGCCCCAAGCCAACCACAGCCATGTGAGTGGGTTTGGCAGATGAAAATTGAAATATGTTTGTGTGTATAGTGTATATGTGTGTGTGTGCATGTATTTAATATATATGTGTGTGTGTATATATGTTTATGTATATATATATATATATATAAATACCCAAATGTATGTACAATCTCATGTCTCAGACCTACACTAATACATATGTGTGTGTGTATGTGTGTGTATGTA
>NC_068996.1:21661263-21670913 GCF_001194135.2 Octopus bimaculoides | reverse complement strand
TATATATATATATATATATATATATATATATATATTATCTGTGTGTGTTTGTGTTTGTCCTCCCACTGCTTGACAACTGGTGTTAGTTTGATTTCGTCCCCATACCATAGCAGTCTGGCAAAGGAGAGAGACTGCTTTGCCAGTCTCTCTCTGGCAAAGCAGAGAGAGGCTGTACCAGACTTTAAAAAAAAAACTACCATGGTTGATCTGTTCAACTAAAAGTTCCTTCAAGACAGTGCCCCAGCATGGCCACAGTGCAATGACTGAAACAAGTAAAAGATAAAAGAATGATTAAAATAATTAATCACTTTTAAGTCCTTTCTTGTCTCATTGCAGAGACAACGAGCTCGCGTACGCAGTAACTTTTCAGGACAGCTCCCTCAGACTGTGAAAACCTTCTTACCAGGTCGCGTCGACGAAAATATATCAGAAAACTTTGCTGCACTCAATCTTTCTAACTCCAGTCCAAGTCACGTGAGACAATTTATTTAATTTTTTTTCATGTTGTGTTTGCATCTCTCTTTCTCTCTCTCTCATGTGTTCCCTACTGTCCCACTCAAAACATCCTCTCTATATTTTCTGATCTATCTCTCTTTCTCCTCTGAACTACATCTTAGGACTTTCAAACCTCATCTTTAATACCCTTTATTTTCTGCTTTCATTTTCAACACCTTCTCACACCTACTGTCAATGTGCTCCCATCACATTTTCTTCACTCACTGTAGCCAACCCTACATACCTCTAACATCTATCTCTGTCACTGTACATCTCTCTCACCCACTACTTTCCCATTTTGCACATCATTTCCTATTTTCTGATGTATATACAGGGTTTTTATACTGCTGCTCTTCACTCTTCCTGTACTGCTACTTATCACCTCCTTCCCGAGCCATTCTTATGTCTTTCATTTCTCCCCTCCCATATTGATATTCACTTTTTACCACACAACTATCCAAGTTCCATTCATTATATTCACCTCCACACTTACCCACTGTTACTCTCATCTCAGTTGTCAATGAACTTTTTGGTATTCTCTCTTTGTACTCACCTTGTATCTTCAGAGTATTCTCCGAAAACCTCATCACCACCACCACTGTCTTCTTTCCAGCTACTTCCACTCTCCCTTAAATAATACAGAGTAGCCATGTATTTCCTCTGCAGAAAGACACCTGTACCTGACCTTCCATTACCTGGTATAACACCTCTCAATACCTGGTATAACGCCTCTCTACTACAACCCCACTCAGCCAGGGGAGCTTTTTCATTGTCTTGTTAGTTACTTGGTGACTTCACAAATGTCTTTTACAAAATGTGGTTGATGTTAGGAATGGCATCCAACTATAGAACCTATGCCAAAGCAGACATTGGAGCTTGGTGCAGTCCTCTGGCTCATTGGATCCCATCAAATTACCTAACCCATGCCATCATGGAAAATGGATGTTAAATGTTGGTGTATGTGACCCTTATTAGGGTGCTGAAAGGCATTTGTTTTCCATGCTAGTATAGGGGAATATAGGGGAAGATGAATGAATTATTGATTTATTGCTGCCTTTCCCATTCACTAAACATTACCTCTTTTACAAAGGTTATTGACTTCATCATAATCATCTTTTAACATCCATATTTCATGCTGGCATGGGCTGGATGGTGATAGGATCTGAAGTGCTGGAGGACTGCGTCATCCTACAGTATTGGCTTTGGTATAGTTTCTAAGGCTGGATGCTCTTCCTAACACCAACCAGTTTATAGAGTGTACTAGGTACTTTTGTAATGGCACTAGTACTAGCGAGTTCACCATGCAGTCTGCAAGACTAAGATCCCCTTCAAGTGAGTGGGGGCAGCAGTAGAGAAAAAGGTGGTTTTATGCTAGGAAATGAAGGGTTAAAGTATGAAGGAAGGACCAGAACCAAACTGAGTTCATATACATTAGCTACATGTCTATAGAAGAGTGTGTGGGGTTAATGAGGGTTGGGCTGGAAAGAAAGATAGTGGAGATGAGGTTTCTAGGTTTACCCTCAAAGTACATGAAGGGAAATAGAAACAAAAAAGAATGTAATACCTACTCCAGGATTTTACTGGTATTTTATTTTGTCAACCCCAGAATGGTGAAAGGTAGAATTAGTCTTTGTTTTCCAATATAATTCCAGACTCTTGTACTTATATGTATATACTATTTTTTGCACATGGACAACACATATTGTTTAGCAAAGAGTTACTATATTTTCCAGTATATAAGATACACTTCTATTTTACAAATATATTTTGTGGAAAAACAAATATAGTACGTTTCATCAGACACTTATTGAGATATTTTTAAACTGGTTTTGTCAGGGGAAAATGTATGATTCTGTTCAAGTAAAGAGAATATTGTGACAAGTTATTTGAATAAAATATGATACCATAAATTAATCATTAAAAAATTACATTATGGCACTATCATATTTTAGTTTTATCTTCTTTCAGATCAACTGTGTACCTGTTTGTCTTTTGCTTAAGAGAATTACCATACTCGTATTTGTAAAACTTGTATCTCAGGTTGTGATGTTTTGTATAAATGTAATCAGCCACTAGGGTAGCTCACCATTGCTATGGTTTTAGTTGTCATCTTTTCATTACAAATAGTTAACAGATGGATGAAATTTTAACATTTCTCGTTTTAGGAGAATTTCCATTTAGATAATTAAAAATATTTCTTAAAAGTAACAAAGTTACTAAATGATATAAAATTCATCAAGAGAGGGTTATGGATGCTGAGAAAGGTGGTGTAATGAGATGATGTGACTTGCCCACATAACTGCCAAAATACTGAAAGACTGATATTTTGGCTCTGCTTTCAATAATTTATAATCAGAAAAGGTGTCAAGCTGGCAGATCTGTCAGCATGCTGGGCAAAGTGCTTTGCTGCATTTCATCCCTCCTTATGTTCTGAGTTAAAATTTCACCAAGGTTGACTTTGCCTTTCATCTTTTTGGATTCAATAAAATAAGTACCATTTGAACACTGGGGTCAATGTAATCGACTTAACTTCTTCCTCCAAACTTGCTGACTTTGTGCCAAAATGTGAAATCAATATTTTATTATCAGTAGCTATTATAATGCCTGGCAGACTTAGACGCTCTTCAAGTTCTCTAGCAAGTCCTGCAAGCACACATATGTCTGTAAATATGTCTCGCATTAGACACAAAGTAGTTTTTTGATATATATATATATTTTTAAATAGGGTATAAAAGTGCCTCTTACATGCTGGCAAATATGGTACCTTGAAAATTACCAATGCATCTTCCACAATTTTAGTTGAGAAGTTGTTTCTGTGGTTTTCTGAAATCAACAGGATGGTTGGTAGCAGATGTAGTCAGGTGCTTGTAGCTGGTAAGTGGTCAGTAGTGGCAGGTATTCTATGATCACTTCAGCATGTGGCTTGAATAAAGCAAAGAGCTTAGTGTTATGTACTACAATAAAACCTGACAGCAAACCACTAGATAAGTAATTATTGTCTGGTGATTTCACTCAATGATGGTGGGCTTGTTCACTCCACCATTTTACCTGTCAAACACTGTTCAGATAGAGCTTTAGTAAGTATAATAATCTTTTTCCTAGAATTACATTTCCAAAATTGGGGTGCATCTTCCATGATGCTGCATCTATCATGCTGCAAAATATGGTGTGTACTGGATAAGGAATATGGTTTAAAACAAAGAAATCACACAGTATTAGGACAAAATCCCCTGGCAGTCAATATCTCACAGGATATTGTTCTTTCCTTACAATAAAAATGTTTTAGGAAAGTAAAATTTTATTAAAAAAAAAATTAAAATATTTATTAGTTGATATATTTGCGTTAAATTTGTCCAGTGGGATTTTGTCCTGATACCAAATCACAGTCTGATTCTTGTCAAAGTTTGGCAGAAGCATTGGAAGTTCAAAATGGCAGGGAAACCATGCCAACAGTTAAAGACAAAGCTGTAAAAAGTTTAGTACAAAGGTATGTTAACTTGTCTGTTAAGAGTAGAAGATTGAGAGCCTGGCACAAACAGAGGATGGATTAAAGGTGATAAGTCAAAATTACTGGGCAAATACAAAATTTGGTGCTTGCAATTTGATCTGTATTTCTACTTTGCTTGGCCTCTGATCCTATACAAAGTGACACTGTTGAGAGTAGAGATCATGCAGTACTTACATTAGGAAATGGCTTGGTTTACCTTCTATGATTAACAGTTCTATGCTATATGGAAAGAGAGGATCTCCTCCACTACCTGTAGTATCAATTGTTGAGTTCTACAAAGCTGCAAAGATGTGACAGTCATGATGCTGAGGGAGTCCAATGCTGAAGGAGTTCCAATACCAATAAGGAAGATGCCAGATATGACAATATGGTGTGAGGAATATAAAGCTAATATACCTTGTTAAATTAACTGTTTCACATGAAGACAATAGAGTTGCAGTTCAGGTTAGGAAAAACAGGTGTTATGAAATGCTACTAGAAGTCTATATAGATGCTAGATAGAGTGCAGTACAGGTGAAAAGGAACGATAAAACCTGGCTGGAAAGGTGTTGATCCCAAAATGGGCTAAAGTCAAACATTAGTCAGTCGCTCCAATAGATGGGGGGCTAGTGTGGTGTAACGTCATCATAAAGATGGCCCCAAGATGTTGCACATTCTCTCCTGATGGCTTGCGTAATCTGCTAGCATCTGGTATGAGTTTTCAATTAACTGCACTTTCACAAACAAGCTGTCTCCAAGTCTCTTTCCCTCTTTCTCACTCTCTCTCTAATATATATATATATATATATATGTGTGTGTGTATATATACACACGCTCACATGCATGCATACATTATCATCATCATCATTTAATGTCTGTTGACCATGCTGGGATGGGTTGGACAGTTTGACCAGTACTGGCAAGCTGGGGAATTGCACCAGATTCCAGTTTGATTTGGCATGGTTTCTACAACTGGATGCTCTTTCTAACACCAATGACTTTGCAGGGTGTGCTGGGTGCTTTTATGGGGACTTTTAATATATGTCACTGGTATCATTGACGTAAGGAAAAAATTATCAACAACACTGCTAATTGACATATTTGACACATTATAAATTAGCATGATAGCATAGCCTGGAAAAACATTGATTACATGAGAAAATGTGAGCAAGAGAAATAATATTCTTAAACTTATAAACCTGGAAAAGTACAGGACAAGTTATTACATCTGGTAAAGTAAAGGATAAAATTTGAATATTAAAAATTATTTGATTTTAATTTATAAAGTAACATTACAATTAAAAAAGGTACCATCATTTTGTTAAAATATTGGCACACTAGAATACTTAAAAGATGAGAGCCAATTATTTTTTATAACCTATTTTCAAATTTTTAATTAATTGATAATTAAAAAAATGAATTTTTTTAAAGTGCAAAAAATATTTTTGAATTATTTTTTTATTTTTAATAGAAGTAACAAGTGATAACAAATAGAAGTAATAACTTGTAGTAAAATTTTTAGTTTTAATAAAAAGTTAATATTTTCTAAATCTCAATATTTTATTTGAAATTTTATTCTTAGCTGCAATATTTTAAGTAAAAATTTTCTTAACATTATTTACATTTGATGGATATTTATCCTCATCTTGTTTGTTGTCCGTCAAATGTAAATAATGTACATAATTCCTCATCTCTTAAATATAGAACTGAAAAATTTTCTTGTTCTGTACTTTACCATATGTAATAAGTTGTCCTGAACTTTTCCAAGTGTAATAACTTGCTTTCCTGTAATTTTCCAGATTTATAATCTTAAGAATATTATTTCTCTTGCTTGCATTTTTCCATGTAATATATAATTATATAATCCAATATGTATCTAACCAAGATGATTGGATACATATACAATTCTTTTTCTCCATGGTTAGTGCAGCGGACTCGCGGTCATAGGATCGTGGTTTCGATTCCCAGACCGGGCATTGTGAGTGTTTATTGAGCGAAAACACCTAAAGCTCCATGAGGCTCCGGCAGGGGATGGTGGTGAACCCTGCTGTACTCTTCCATCACAACTTTCTCTTACTTCCTGTTTCTGTTGTGCCTGTAATTGAAAGGGTCAGCCTTGTCACACTGTGTCACGCTGAATCTCCCCGAGAACTACGTTAAGGGTACATGTGTCTGTGGAGTGCTCAGCCACTTGCACGTTAATTTCACGAGCAGGCTGTTCCGTTGATCGGATCAACTGGAACCCTCGACGTCGTAAGCGACGGAGTGCCAACAACAACAAACTTCTCCATTCATTTCTCTATCTTCTCTTTCAGAAGAAAAGTGTATACTTGGCATATTAGACATTTTCTTTTATCTATCTATTTCCTGAGTATCAAATTAATGCTAACTCTGTTTAATTTTTACCTCATATTTATTGTATTTTTTCATCTTTTACACCACATATTCCTACACACACACACACACACACATACACACACACATACATTGTGACATAAATATATTATTATTCTTTTGTAACATATAAATATATTGTTATTCTTTTTTTTTATTCCAGGACACAAGTGGTGCCACAATTCGTGATTATGTTGGGAAGTCTCCCACAGCTCTTAATCACAGCTCGAGTTCGCCGTCATTCACTACATATTCACAAATGACCACTATATCTGCTCCGTCGCCTCATGTCACACCTGGTATGTGTTGTTGAAGTTTACATGTATACACATGTATAAAGCTTGTCTCACAATTGTATTTTCAGAGGCATGAAACTAATATTAGCTTGCATTTAAATCTTGTGTATATTAAATGATATATGTATCTATATGTTTAAGTATATACAAACGTATATATTTGTATATTCATATACAAGTGTGTATGTGTAATCAATATCATCTTTTAATGTTCATCTATGCTGGCAGAATCAAATGGGTCCTGATGTTCCAATGTCTACTTTGACATGGCTTTTAGGCCTAGTGCTCTTCCTAATGCCAACTACTTTACAGAGTGTACTGGGTGCATTTTTCTTGGCACAGGCACTTGTGAGGTCACCACACAGCTGGCAAGACAGATCCCCTTCAACTGAATGGGGCTATAGGGAAAAAAGGCACCTTTAAACTAGGAGGTGGTTGTGGAGGTTAAAGTGTGAGAGAAGGGGTCAAAATAGAGCAGGTTTCTTGTGGTGGAGGAGCTACATAGCTACTTACATTCTAGAAGAGTGAGTGAGAGTAATTGGGTGGACCTGGAAGTATATATTTATTTCTTTATTGCCCACAGGAGGCTAAACATAGAGGGGACAAACAAGGACAGACAAAGGGATTAAGTCGATTACGTTGACCCCAGTGTGTAATTGGTACTTAGTTAATCGACCCCGAAAGGATGAAAGGCAAAGTCAACCTCAGCGGAATTTGAACTCAGAACATAGCGGCAGACGAAATACCGCTAAGCATTTTGCCTGGCACGCTAATGATTCTGCTAACTTGCCTATTATATATAAAAGGTAAATGGTAAAAGACCCCCTTCAGTCAAGAATGCAAATGAGTTTGCACCTAGAAAGTTCCCCTTCGAGACACAAGTCCAGGCAAGGTTGTTTATGGAAGACCAGCAGTCGCCCATGTATTCCAGCCTGCCCTCTCCATGCCAAGGGCGAGGCAAAGGTTGATACAGATTGGCATTAGTGATGTTGCAACTCATTTCTACATCTGAGTGAATTGGAGCAATGTGAAATAAAGTGCCTTGCTCAAGAAGACAACACACAGCCTGGTCTGGGAATTGAACTCATTATCTCATGATTGTGAGCCTGATGTTCTAACCACTGAGCCATGCGCCTTCACACACATATATGTGTGTATATTTATATTAATATACACACACATATCATTCTCATCTTCATCTTTTAGCATCCATGTCCCATGCTGGGCATGGGTTGAAGTGTTTAATTGGATCTAGTGGATTCAAGGACTGCACTCTACTTCAATATCTGCTTTGGCTCTGTTTCTGCAGGCTGGATGCCCTTCCTAATACCCACCACTTTATAGTATGTACTGGGTGCTCTTATTTCATGCATCTCTGTTTGTAAGGCCACCACCATGCAGACTGCAAGACTGAGATCCCAAGCTATAGTAGAAGACAGTTGCCCAAGGTACTGTGTTGTGAGACTGAAAACCTTGTGGTTGCAAAGTGAGCTTCCAAACCACACAATCATGTCAGCACTTGTTGGTGAACAATATACACACATACACACAGACATATTCATACAGGAATAGACACACACACACACACACACACACCTTCACACGTATATACTCAAGTCTATATTGATCTGTTTCCCTTTTCTAGCCCTCAACAGCTCTGTATCCATCATCAGTGCCACAAGCCCTTCACAAAGTCCCAGAATCTCACCTAGCAACTCCCCGATGTTAATACGCAGGACAGAGTCTCCCGTCTCATCTCTCAGACAGAATACTGTAGGCTTAAAGTCTGCGTCGAACACGATTCAGGTGAGCTATAGATAATTTCTTCCTTATTCCTTCATTTCAAATTCAAATTGCTAATTATATATTATGTGGAAAATGATTTATTTCCCTCACACTAATTGGGCACCTGGGAAAACCATGTGTTTGAAATACTCTGGCTGTGAATTAATAACAAAAAGAAAGATCCATCCAAACTGTTGATGTATAATTATGGTAATATGTCTATGGAGAAATGTCCCTTTCACTACATAAAGACTTACTACTATAAAATAGCAGCTTGAAAGAAAATGCTGGAAATGGCTTGTGGATTTCATTCAGTTAAAACCAGAATAATAGCTACAATAATGCCTTTGCAAGGAATTTTTATGGAAGATTGGAAACAAAATTGCTTGTTTACAATTTTCCTATGATGAGCAAACAACGAGACAGCCACTGTATATGGTATTATCATCGTTTTGATGTCCACATTTCCATGCTTGCATGAATAGGATGGAGTTTCTTGAAGTAGACTTTCTATGACTGGTTACCCTTCCTGTTATCGTACCTTACCTGTTTTCAAGCAAGGTAATATTTCCCTGCATGTATGGTTTCACAGAAAGTAGGAAATTAATGACTTTCATTTACAACAATCACACAATGTCAAAACAAGAATTGAAAAATGTAGTCACATTCAATACGTATCGAAATCGAGTTAAATTGGACACTAAACTCCACTTGCAAAGACCTGTTGAGGCAAGTGAATCGAAATCGAGTTAAATCCGATGACTGGCACCCATGCCAACGTCGTCTCCTTCATTGGAAACGAAACTCAGCTTGCGAAGACTTATTGGGGAAAGCGAAATCAGGATGGCACCTGTGCCCAGCATCGCCTTTCTGGCACTTGTGCCCGCAGCATGTGTAAGGGCTTTTGAGCAAGATCGTTGCCAGTGCCCCTGGACTGGCTCTTGTGCGGGTGGCACATAAAATACACCATTTTGAGTGTGGCCGTTGCCAGTTCCGCCTGACTGGCCTTCATGCGGGTGACACGTAAAAGCACCCACTACACTCGCTGAATGGTTGGCGTTGGGAAGGGCATCCAGCTGTAGAAACTCTGCCAAATCAGATTGGAGCCTGGTGTAGCCATCTGGTTTCACCAGTCCTCAGTCAAATCATCCAACCTATGCTAGCATGGAAAGCAGAGGTTAAACGACGATGAT
>NC_068996.1:21658428-21659569 GCF_001194135.2 Octopus bimaculoides | reverse complement strand
ATATATGTATATGTGTGTGTGTTCATATGTATATGTGAGTGTGAGTTTTGACGTGGGTGTGTATATAAATATGCATATATGAACTTATTGGAGGAAATGTAGGTCTGTTTGTGTATATATATATATGCGCATACAAATAAGTATAAGTGTTTATATACATTCATCTCAATACTTTCATAGAAACACAGTATTAACCCCATTTATAATGCCTTTTTATTACATAACATTCCTTTCCCCCAAAAATTTTTTATAGTATTTATATCATCCCATCTACTCCAAAATCTACACTTTGAATTTTCCTTCCCTCTCTCTCTTTTTGTCGTCACACACAACCCAAGGAACTTCATCATTGTGAAAGCCGCCAAACAATATCTTCCAATCCTCCAGCAATCCCCCAAAATGAATGCACTCATAAAAGGCTCGCAAATAATATTCCCCAAGGTGAAATTTACATCTAACATTGAAACAATGCAAGTTAAAAGTACAGGGACCGTCGATGCAGAACCTGTAAAAACATTGAAGAGGGTAGACAAATCTCCTTTAAAAACAATGAGATTTTCAAAGTCAATGCAAACATGAATTGCAAAACGATAAACTTAATTTACTGTACAACTTGCTCACAATGTAAAGTGTACTATACTGGTGAAATCAGAATGGGACTGCATGACAGAGTTCATGAATACAAACAACAAATTGAGACTCCTCTGTCAGAAACACCACTTGCATTGGACACTTTGCGTCATGCGGAAAGGGAAAATTCACAATCTTCCCCTTCTTTAAGTTATGGTCGGACAATGAACATTTCGGAAATATAAAGAAGAATTCTTCATTAGGAAGTACAAACCATTACTGAACACAAAAAATGATATTCCAACCCCCTCAACAAATATCAGGATCCTCTCCTTTTTTTTATATATAAAAAAAGATATATCCAAATAGAAGTGGATGATACCCACACTTTCAATCATTCGATTGTTGAAGAGAATGGCTCTCAGAGGTAAACTACCATTTCACTAACACCTCTCCCCCACAATGTACATGTGAACTTAAATACTTTAGTGTAGATGCATATACATGTGCATGTAGGTATCATCATCATCATCATCGTTGTTTAACGTCCGCTTTCCATGCTAGCGTGGGT
>NC_068996.1:21657818-21658328 GCF_001194135.2 Octopus bimaculoides | reverse complement strand
GACTGCTGAGGACATGCGTAAGCTCGAAAGGAATGAAGCCAGTATGCTCCTTGAAAGAAAAGTTGAGACCAAAATCTCACTAACCTTAACCCTAACTCTAATCCTAACCGTAAAACCCTAACCATAACACCCTAGTGGAAATCGTGCGGGTGTTAATCTGAAAAATTACTAAACCCTTTTTGTGGTCCGAAAAACAGGTTGGGGGATGGGGTGGAAGCCTCGGAAATTTTACCCATTTATATTGTTTAATTCACTGACAAATTGTTACATACCTTTTTGTTTCATAGTTGTTGTGAAATATAAACAAAACTCTTTCGCTCCCAAAGTAGTATATGTGCGTGTGTGTGAGAGTGAGAGGGAGGAGTAATATGAACGATTTAAAATAAATATATTTTAATTATTGCGTGAGAAAGTATATATAATCTCATTATAAAATATAGTGTCTTTCAAAAACTGCTCTCTTTCAATTTTTCTTTCGTTAGACGCTTTTTGTCTCCCTCTCCCACTTTT
>NC_068996.1:21648647-21654965 GCF_001194135.2 Octopus bimaculoides | reverse complement strand
TATATATATATATATATATATATATATATATATATATATATATACATATGTGTGTGTGTGTATATATATACATATGTAAACATATACATATGTATACATATAGATATGTGTGTATATATATATACGTATCTATATGTATATATATATATATTCATACATACATGCACATATATGTATGTATATATAGATGTACAGGGTTATTCATAATGAATGAACTGATTTCAGTATGCAATATTTTAATAAGGAAAAGCAATAGAAAACTCCAGCTAAGTCACAAGTATTTACTCACAGTCCACTTCTATTTCTTTTCTGACAAGTGTTTAAAGTGGCCTCCATCTGCAGTATGGGCAACATCAATGTGATAAGAGGATTCCTCCCATATGCGTATCAGCATATTATGATCCACTGACTACTTGTTTGGCTGTCTGGTTGAATGCGTTATTGAAATTTTTCCATTTCTGTTCTATGTCGATATCTTCTAGAATTGCCTCAAGGAAAGCAAAATTATTCTTTAGTTCCATAATGAACTTGCTTTTGATATACTGATGTGCATCTGGGAGGAATTTTCTTATCGCATTGATGTTGCCCGTGCTGCAGATGGTGGCTACACTGAATTCTTGTTACTTAACTGGAGGTTTCTATTGCTTTTCCGTATTAAAATATTGTGTAATGAAATTGGTTCATTCTTTTTGAATAACCCTGTATATACACACATATATATATATATAAATACATATATACATACATATATATAATGTAGAAGACAAGTTTTAATGTTTTTTTTTTTTCCATTTTTTTCTCTTTATTTGTAGGAAAACGTTGGCGGAACAACCTATTTTTATTCTCCCGAAGATTTTGCTCCGCAATTTCAGAGTGTTGTAAGTGAATATTTTTGAAAATTTTAGTGTTATCCATTTGGTGCATGTGTGTGTGTGTTAGATGCTTTGTTGTATAGCTTATTAACAATGATGTTCATTTGTCAGACTGTTTGGTATGATATATCTTAAGATTATATCTTGTTAAGGTGGCAAGAGGTCTGCTGGTCTTAATTGCTTTTTAGTAATTGTGATACACCCTCTAGAGATGAAGATAATTTTAACAAATCAAGAATTTGTTCTATGGCATTTGATATACCTTTATTCTCTGCCTCTCTCTCTCTCTCTCTCTCTCTCTCTACATATAGGTGTGTGTGTATATATATATATATATATATATATATTTATGTTATATGTGTGAGTGTGTGTGTGTTACATATATGTATAAAATGTGTTTCTGTAATTTGTATGTATTAGAAATCATCATCATTGTTTTAACATCTGCTTTTCCATGCCTGCATGGGTTGGATAGAATCTTGGAACCTGTTAGGACGGATTTTTTTATGGCTGGATGCTCTTCCTGTCACCACTCATCACATTTTCACAGAAGATACAAAACAAAGGACTATTTGTATGATGCTGATACTTGCATACAATTATCATGCAACATCAAGGTGGTAACACACGCACACACATATACATATACAAACTTGCACACACTTATAAACATATGTGTGTGAGTGTGTGTGCTAGTATATGCATATATAGTCACATTACATGACAGGCTTCTTTCAGTTTCCATCAAACTAATCCACTCACAAGGCTTCAGTTTGCCTGAGGCTATAGTAGAAGACACTTGCCTAAGGTACCATGCAGTGAGACTGAACTAGATTGCATGTGGTTGGGAAGCTCACACACATCCTCACACACACAATATATGTATATTCAAGGTTACATTTATGTTAGAAATAATTATATGCATCATAAAAATTATAAATTTGACTGTCTAACAAGCTAGAAATAAACTTTGTAGAGTAGAAATAATTTAGTACAAGTGAGCAAGACTGAAGTTGTGCCACACTCTCTACTGGAAATAGATCAAAACATTTTATGAATGAAAATCAATGTATCACTGCCTTTAGTATGTACAGTTCCTTCTATTTCTGTGTAAACAGTAATATCATACTTGTTTCCTAAGGCACCTTCACCATCTTCTTTCCCCTCATCACCACCTTCATCATCACAATTGCTATTGTTTCCTGCATCACCATCATCATTATCAGCAGCACCAATATTCACTACCGTGATTACCATTATCACTGCCACCATCTTCATCAGTATTATCATTATCACAACATTAGTTCATGTTTGTCTAATTCCCCTCACCTGGGTGCTTTGTGATCAGTTGACTGTGAAATTGGTCGTATTGATGAAACATTCTACACAGGCACTGATGCATGACTCAGTGTGACTGTCCAGTTTCTGTCCTGTCCTATCCATGCTCGTGTGCCAATACTGGTCATTCAGGCTGTGTACAAGATACAGGAACTTCTGTCTCTGGAATTTGATCTACAGGAACTGCTTGCACAGGTACATCTTCAGGTTCTTTGACATCGTGAGAAGGAAAGATCAGTGGAGGTGGTTGTCGTTTTAAGTATGGTGTTATTATCAAAGTTTGCAAAGATTGTTTGCCAACATAACATGGCAGTCCTGGTTTAAGGACACAAATCATGTCGTATAGCTAGCTGGAGACAATGTCTCCTGGGGCTAAATTACAGCAACATTTGTTCTAAACCAGGACTGCCATGTTATGTTGGCAAACAATCTTTACTACAAAGTACTGTTGCTGAATCTCTTACATTGTGAGATTTAAAATTGTAATTTTCTAAAGTTTGCAAAGTTTTGGCAAAAATACTATTGCTTGTTCCATAAATGACTTCTAAGTGAAGCTCAAGCCATGTGCATCAGCAGATAGGTTATACAGATGATTATATAAAGGTTATAAGAATAAAGAAACTTAGATCTTTTATATTTTACTTGTTTCAGTTATTAGACTGCAACCATGTTGGACACCAACTTGAAGAATTTTTAGTTGAATGTATTGACCCCCGGTACTTATATTCTTAAAGCTTGGTATTTCTATTGGTCTCTTTTGCCAAACTTCTAAGTCATGGGGATATAAACACACCAGCACTGGTTGTCAAGCAGTGGTGGAAGAAACAAACACAAACACAAAGACACACACACACACACACACACATATGTATATATCTGACAGGCTTCTTTCAGTTTCCATCTATTGAATCTATTCACAAGGCTTTGGTCGGCCCAAGGCTTTGCCCAAGGTGCCATGCAGTGAGACTGAACCCCAAACTCTGAGGTTGGGAAGTAAACTTTTTACTACAGCTACACCTCTGCCTGACTAAAAGTAATAATTGAAAAGGTTTGCAAGATATATGTCCAGAGTGATGTAGGTGGTGGGTATGAAAAACATAAAAAATGCTATATATAAGTGTGGTAAAAAACGATCAGGTATAACAAAATTTGACAGTCTGAATAAATTAGGGGAACACAATATAATGTGCCTGCAAAAACTAAGTTATTTAAAAAAATTGATAATTTTTGGTGAATTTGTAATGAGCTTGCCATATGGAATCATTTTGCAATACGTTAAGAGTTTCGATGCTCTATTTTGTGGTTCAATGCAAATTTGTCTTGGAACAGTATGAAGTATTTTCACTCAAGTACAACAAACATTTCATAAAATTTCAGTACACTCCCTGCTTGTAAGGGTTAGCTTTCTCCAAAATAGAATAACGTATCTTAAAGGGAACTGAACCAGCTTCTTTTTTTTTTTTGCCAAACAGTCTTTTACTAGACTTGTTAGCAACCTGTTTTCAGGATATCTGAAGAAATTTCTGTTGAGTTATCTTGTTTTGAAGCTATTTTTTGTGGCCCTGGTAGAAGTTTTGTTTGTAGGGATGTTGTCAGCCTGTACATTAGTCCTATATACAACATCTTTTAATTGGGCAGTTTACCATTTGAAGGGCTGCCTACAGGATATTTGAAATAGCATTTAGGTCTGTCAACAATTTCACTAGGTTTATTTAGAATGTTGATATTGTGCTGATTAACAAGAGAGGCAAAATTTATGCAACAAGAATAATTAATTTTGAGTTCTGTTGAAAATTCATGGTCACTTGGAAAATGTCTAGATGGTACATTTAAAAATTCCCTAACTACATGATTTCTAATGCTTTTGCTAAAAGTTATGCCACAAAACCTTTCTAGTCCTAGTTCACCTTCTGATGTTGTTTCCATTAGGGACATAGGGGATAGTCTTTCATTAGGCTTACAATTTGGCTTAAAACTGTTAAATTACAAATCTAATTTGGTAACTAAATAGTTAACACTATTAAGATTCGTGTTAACTATAATTTTTAAGCCTGTCTGCTGGAAGAATAGAATAAGATTCTTTCTAAGGCCTTGTTCATGTTAGAGGTAAGGCCATCATCCTTATACAAACCTGTTTCTAAATAAGGAAATTCTATATGTAAATGGTGCACACACACACCTATAAGGAGACATAATTCTGCTTTATTATATGTTCCATAGAAAGTATGACAAAGCATCCGCATTCTTCTTTACTCAGATAGAGTTGAAACATTGTCAGGATTTCAAGACAAGCAGGATGAGGTCAGTATCCAAGTTGCTGACAGCTATGCATTCCTCAGCAAAATTAAGTACCTTAAGCAGTAGAGGCCTAGTTATTGACAGCTTAAAGTCCATGATGTCAAACAGATTAAACTTATGGTTGTATTTATTGTTTTGTTGTTAAACCAATCCATAACAGACCTGTTGATTTTTCCATTTATATCTCTACTAATCTTATGGAGAATAGAATCTAAAATATTCTTGCTAATTATTTGTATTTCTGTTTTTGCCCAGTTGATAAGTCTACATTTGGGGATTCTCCTAAAATTGGTTTTGTGATTTTTAAGGCTTATGTGGAAGGGGGTACTCCATCCCATTGCTGATATTTAAGTTAATTACAATTCTCTTTGCTTCAAGATTTACCTCTTTGTGTAAAGTAATTATTGCCTTCCTATATGTCTGTGATAGTATTAGAGAGGAGCCTGTTATATAAATTCTTGTCACAGCATATACGCATATGGGTGTGTGTGTGTGTGTGTGTGTGTGTGTAATCCCTACACATTTTTTTTCTTCTTTTTTTCTGTTCTCTCCATTTTTTTCCACTCAAACCTTTCTGTCAAAGAGTATAGGCTTGAAAGACTTTTCCATTCTTCCTGAGCATTAAACTAATTCATCAGCTTGTTCCTTCAACTGTCTTCATCTTTTGTTTTTTGTAAATTTGAACTATATATATATATACATACATGCGCGCGCGCACACACACACACACACATATGAGTCTATATTTGTATATAAATATAACCACTATATTTGCCAATGAAAAAACCAGAGTATTTTATCATTTTATCACTTTTTTTTTTCTGTTTTCAGCAAAAAGAATATATCTTTCATGTTTGTGTGATTATTTTAATTTATAATATAATTTAATAATAATATTAATAAAATAATAATAATAATAATAATAATAATAATGATAAATACGCACACATGCACACACATTTTTTTCTGCAGTTTACACATTCTCATTAGTATCTGACATTTTTGCTTATAATCCATTACTGTGTCTGTGTTCAAGCTTTGGTTATTCATTCTTTTTCTAATTCAGTGTTTCTAATAGTATTTCTAATTTATTTCTAATAATCTCTCTATCACATTGTAAAAACTGTCAACCTTCTCCTTCTTGCACCTCTTTGCTACAAGGCATATTTGATAAATATGCTGTATACATATAACGCTTTCTCTGCATTTTGCTTTTTACTTCACCTCTCCTTATCTCTCGTCTAGTTCATCTCTTTAACATCACATTCCTTTCTTTTTCCCCTCCCTCTCATTCTCTCTCTTAGCTTTTTTGTTTTTCATCTTCCTTTTCTTTTTCTTTTATTTTTGGTATTTTCATTTATGTATGTTTTAGTGATATCTAATAGCTCTTATTTTAATTTCACTCATAATTTTAATTTTGATTTTAGGCTTACTTTAATTATGTCTTATTTAATTTCTTACATCTTCTTATTCTTGACATAGTCTAACTTATTTTGTATATTTTGTTTTTCACCTACATCTACAATTTATTTTTTAAAAAAGATTTTCAACTTATCAATTATTTATATTATTTTTCTGTTAGACTCAATTCCCCTTTCATCCAACTGTATACCACTATTTCAAAAATAAGTTGCCCAGTCAGATTTAAATGATTATTTTGTTGAAGACTTATATAGACTCATAATTTGTAAATTATTTTATCTTAATTATCATAAGTATCTGATGAATTGTTATGTAGAACTCTGAGTAATAATTTGTGAAGCTTTTTGGCTTCAATAAAACAGTGAGTATATATATATATATATATATA
>NC_068996.1:21643596-21648049 GCF_001194135.2 Octopus bimaculoides | reverse complement strand
ATATATATATATATATATATATATATATTCTTTTACTTGTTTCAGTCATATGACTACGGCCATTCTGGAGCACCATCTGTGTGTGTGTGTGTGTGTGTGTATGTATATATATATATATATATATAAATATATATATACAGCTGGTTTCTTTCATTTTCCATCTAAGAAATCCACTCAAGGATTTGGTCATATATATCTAGGTGTGTGTTTGTGTCTGAGCCCTACTATTGCTTGACAACCAGTGTTGGTGCTATGACTTAACAGTTTGGTAAAAGGGACAGGTAGAATAAGTACCAGTCTTCAAAAAAAAAAGCACTAAAATTCCTCAAGATGGCATCCCAGCATGACCCCTGCATGGCCATAGTCTAATGACTGAAACAAGTAAAAGTAAAAAAAAGATATATATTCACCACCTCGTATAACTTCCATCATCTATCGTTTCCATTTCAGCAACAACAACAGCAGCCAGTTGTACTCCCGAACTATTCCTTTTACCCAGGAATGCCGTCACATATCGCACACATGAAAGTTAAAGCGAATATGCCGCAGTTTTTCTTACCAGACGAAATTAAAATGGTAAGTCATTGTTTTCATCCTTCTCTAATATCATCATCTTCATCTTCCTTTTAACATCCTCTTTTTCCACGCTTGCAAGGGTTAAGCTGGATTTGTTGAAGTAGATTTTCTATTGCTGGATGCCCTTGCTGTCACCAACACCTGTTTCCATATAAGGTTAATATTTCTTCATGGCCAAACATATTTTCACAAAAGACTGGAAATGAATGACCTCATTTGATGGTGGCACTCCTTTACTGTAATCATGTGGTATCATGATAAGGAAACACAAGTACACACACTCATACACTCATGTACTAGAGAATAGTAGACCATAAGTGCTTGTTTATATTTAATGTATGATGTCAAAACAAGGAGACAAACACTCCTGCATACACACACACTTATATATATAAACATGGTTGTGTGGTAAGAAGTTAGCTTTCTAGCTACATGGCTCCAGGTTGAGGCCTTCTGTGTGGCACTTTGCCCAAATGTCTCCTTCTATAAGTATGTGCAGACCAAAGCCTTGTGTGTGGTTTGCTAGACAGAAGTTGAAAGGTGTGTGTGTGTGTGTGTGTGTATATATATATATACACACACACACACATATATGCATACATATGTTTGTGTGTCCTCTCAGTCAAATCGTCCAACCCATGCTAGCATGGAAGGCAGACGTT
This sequence comes from Octopus bimaculoides, assembly GCF_001194135.2. Classification (NCBI taxonomy): domain Eukaryota; kingdom Metazoa; phylum Mollusca; class Cephalopoda; order Octopoda; family Octopodidae; genus Octopus; species Octopus bimaculoides. The sequence continues at coordinate 21,646,811 of NC_068996.1, read as the reverse complement.
AAACGATGATGATGATTATACATATATATATATATATATACATACATACATACACATGTTTGTGTGTGTGTATGATGCAAATGGTCTCATGATCTGCAACACTAACTTCAAAAACCCAGCCAGCCACCTAATCACTTATCAGTCTGGTGAGCACATAAGCCAGATTGACTACCTCCTCACCAGGCAACGAGATAGATGGATGCTTGAAACTACAAAGTCTTTCTCAGGTGAAAAGTGTACAACCCAACATAGGTTACTAGTTAGTGACTTCAGAATTAGAGCTAGAAAGACTTGGAGAAATAAACCAATCTGGAAAAGAAGACTATGGAAGCTCAAACAGATTTTCTAATGGAAGCTTCTGACGAAAGAGAGGAAGAGTTAGGAACATATAGCTTAGAGGACAACTGGAAGTTCTTGCTGGACAATCTACTGAGGGCTACAAACGAAATCTATGGTTTGTGCATAGTCCCAGCTAGACCAAGGGTGACATGGTGGAGGAGACAGTTCTATAAAAGCAAAATGACAGGCCTGTAAAGACTAGAAAAAAGGCGGAAGCAGAGAATTCTATCAGTTAGCCAAAAGGGCAGCTAGATGTCGGGTATACATAGCAGAAGGAGTAGCTGAAGGTAAGAGATTTGCAAATGTCCTACGACGTGAGGATCAGAGGCATGAGGTGTTCAGGATTGCAAAGCAGTGTATCAGAGAAAATAGAGATGTGATGTGTGACAAAAGTGTGTGAATGAACAATGGTATGCTTGTACTTAGTGCCTGAGAGAAGAAAGATGCATGAAAGTGTCACTATGAAAGGTTACTAAATGTGGAAAATGAATGGGAGAAGGAGGGTCTACCAAATATCAAACCAATTGAGGGACCATCCATCACAGTTAATAGCAGCATAACAGATAAGGCAAATAAGGACATGAAGACAAGGAAAGCCCCTGAGCCATCAGGAATCACTGCCAACATAATTAAAATTTCTGGTGGTGTAGGATACAGCTTAGTCACCCTTATAGTTAATCAGGTTATTCAGGAAGGCACCATCCCCAACGACTGGTGTAGTAGCATTATAGTTACCCGCTACAAGAGTAAAGGTGATGCTTCAGATTGAAACAACTACAGAAATATTAAACTGCTAGAAGTCACAAAAGTTTCTGAGAAGGTTATAGTTCAATTGATTAGAAATAGAATTAAACTAGATGAGATGCAATTTGGTTTTGTACCTGGGAAGAGTACCACAGATGCCATCTTCCTAGTGAGACAGGTTCAGGAAAAATACTTGGCTAAAAGTAAGCCATTGTACTTAGCCTTTGTTGACCTGGATAAAGCTTTTGAGAGAGTTTCCTACACTGTTATATGGTGCTCTGTAAGGAAGTTGAGTAGAGGAGTGGCTTGCTAGAGCTGTACAAGCTTTGTACTGTGATGCTGTCAGTAAGGTGAGAGTCAGCCATGAATACAGTGATGAATTTAGTGTACAGGTAGGGGTTCACCAGGGCTGAGTTCTCAGCCCACTCTTATTCATTATAGTCCTCCAAGCCATAACAGCAGAATTCAAAACTGACTGCTCATGGGAGCTGCTATATGCTGATGACCTTGCTCTTATTGTAGAATCTTTAGTAGCAGAATTGGAGAAGAAATTCCAGGTATGGAAACAAGACCTGGAATCAAAGAGCCTTAAAGTTAACCTTGCGAAGACCAAAGTTGTTGTTAGTAAGAAAGAAGATAAAACTCTCTTTCTGTTGGGTAAATGGCCCTGTTCAGTATGTAGGAAAGGAGTTGGAAGAAATTCCATTCACTGCACCCAGTGTAAACTATGGACACATAGGAAGTACAGTGGAGTCGCAGGTAGATTAACAGATAATTTGTATGTGGTAGATGTGCAGGAGTAATAAGCACTGAAAACACATGGAACTTAGATTCTCTCAAATGGCCAGGAGGCTCTCTTGAGATAGTTTCTGTTACCTAGGTGACTAAATTAGCAATGGTGGAGGATGCTCTGAAAGTATTGTTTCTAGATTAAGAATAGGGTGAAGGAAGTTCAGAGAGCTATTACCTCTGTTGGCAACAAGAGGACTCTCTCTCAGAGTGAAAGGTAGACTATATGATGCTTGTGTATGAACGGCTATACTCCATGGTAGTAAGACATGGGCTCTGAATGCAGAAGACATGTGTAGACTGGAGAGAAATGAAGGCAATATGCTCCGTTTGATGTGCAACATCAGAACATATGTACAACAAAATGCAAATGTATCAAGAGAAAAGTTGGTGCATGCAAGAAAGAAAACTACGTTGGTTTGGACATATGATACATATGAATGAGTACAGCTGCATAAAGAAGTGCCTGTCACTGAAAGTGGATGATGAAGTGATAAGGACCAATCTGAGGATGTTGGGCCTCACAGAGGAAATGACAATAGACCAAGATGTTTGGTGATATAAAGGTTTTTGAGAAGACCTGCCCTCTTCAGCGAAACTGAGTTCTAGAAGTGTTGTGTGCTCCACCCACACTTAACAAGGAAACTTCTTGCATGCCCTACCACAACAAACCAAACTATATTTCTGCATCTCTTCCTCACATTTCCACTTCATGCATTATGCTTACCTTCCACTCCCCAATCCTGTCCTCTTGGCTCTGTCTCACTGTATCATATCATTGCTATCTGCTAGCCCCTGACCTGTGTCTTCCACCCACATGTAACAAGGAAGCTTTCCCTACCCCAACAAACCAATCTACATCTCTTCCTCACATTTCCTCCTTCATACACCATGCTTGTCTCTCACTCCCAAATCCTGTCCTCAAGACCCTGTTTCTCTGTCTCATTACTATCTGCTTCCCCCATCCCACTCTAAATATACTCAGGTTTTCACCACTCACTTCCCTACCCTTCCACACTCACTAACCCTGCTGCTTTCACAATATCCTGCCACTTATATTAGACCTTCGACCTTCGAACCTCAAGGGTATGCCCTGGCACTTGCCACCATCTATATCTCTCTCTTCCTTTACTCAACCATCCCATTTATATTCTGATCTCTGCTGCTCTATGCCTGGCACTTTGCCTCCATCTATGTCCTGCTGTCTCCCACTCTCTCTCCTTCTCCTGCACTTCCCTCAGGTTGGTTGACCATGAATCTCCTTGCAGCAGCACACTTGTCTCTGTCTTCATTGTTGATTTCTCTCTCTCTCTCTCTCTCTCTCTCTCTCTCTCTCTCTCTCT
>NC_068996.1:21641529-21643526 GCF_001194135.2 Octopus bimaculoides | reverse complement strand
TCTCTCTCTCTCTCTCTCTCTCTCTCTCTCTTTCTCTCTCTCTTTCTCTCTCCCTCCCTCTCCCTCTCTCTCTCTCTCTCTCTCTGGCCAAGACATCTCTTTAGCAAGACACCCGTTTCTGTCTCACTATAGCCTTTCATCATCTGACGCAAGATCAAACCATCTAACCCTTGTCAGCATAGAAAGCAGACGCTAAATGATGATAATAATATATTTATGTATAATTATGGATAACTGTATATATATATATGTATATTTTCCTTTACAGGAATTGCTGAATCGGCATGCATGTTCATTAATGCAAATCGACCCAGCTCAACATCCAGGTAAAAAAAAATAATAGTTATGTGTGTTGTTTTTATGTATATGTGAGTGGGTGTATAGATGTGAGTGTCTGTGTAAATAAGTATACATAATTATATATGAATAAATATCTATGTATGTATATTACCTTATTTATCAACTGCTTAATGAGCAAAGCATTTTATAAAATATGCATTATTCGCGTGACCTTGTAGTTCATTTTATGATTTATTCTAGTACAATCCAGAGAATTATTGTTTTAACTGGTTTATATAAATGAACTCATCATGAAACCAGTTTGATAAGTGCCAGTGCATGATACTCTTGACCCCTGAGTCATTCTATAACTTTTGTCAATTAATAATAAAAGCACACACACACACACACACACGCATCTTTTAAGTTCTGTTTTCCTGTTTGTGTGTGAATTGATTGTTTTGTTTTTTTGTTTTTTTTTCTACTTTGAGTCGATGAGGAAGGTTTTGTTTTTAAATTTGCAGAATCACTGATACATCAAATGAAATGCTTTGTGGTCTTAGATTTTTATCTTTTTTATCTTTTTACCATTGGTAAAAAATCAATACAACTTGTAGCATCACATATTGGAATTGGTTTCGTTGATGATTCTCTTTTCACTAACATTTTGTGGTTTTATATTACTGCTAATAACGAGAGTACCTTGTTACTGAATCTAAGACACATTTGTACCACATTCCTGTCTGTGAATTCATTGCCTACCATTCCTTTATTATGCATTAGGCTTCATCGGGTAAAAACAAATGAGATACCATACTAGTAATTTACAGCCAGTGGTCAGTGTAGCAGTAGGAGTTGTATTTAGTGGTTGTATAACCAGGTTTCTGTTAAAATACACTAATTTTAGTTAATTTTATAAATACTCAAGATTATGCAGGGATTTGGTAAAATGGTTTCATTCATTAAGCTGTTTAAAACATAATATAAAATTATAGTGAAAAATTAATTTAAATATATTTCTAGAACAAGATATTTTTTTATCTTTATGATCTCTTCTCTTCCTCACATTTCCACTTCATGCACTGTGCTTACCTTCCACTCCCCCATCCTGTCCTCTTGTCCCTTTTCCACTGTATCATTGCTCTCTGCTAGACCCTGACCTGTATGTTCCACCCACATGCCCTGTCTTAGTGTATCATTGCTATCTGCTAGCCCCCAACCTTTGTGCTCCACCCACATGACAAGAAAACTTTTCACACACCTTAACCCAATAAACCAAACTAAATCTCTACATCTCTTCTCTTCCTCACATTTCCCCCTTCATACACTATACCTAGCTCTCGTTCCCCAATCCTGTCCTCATAGCCCTGTTCCCCTGTATCATTGCTATCCAATAGACTTCTGACTCTATATTATCTAAATTTTCGCCACTCTTCCCCTCTGCACTATCTAATCACGCTTTCTCACAATACCCTCCCACTTATATTATGATGTTCGGACCTCATGGGTATGCCCTGGTACTTTCCACCATCTATATCTCTCTATTCCTTTACTCAACCATCTCATATTCTGATCCCCGTTCCTTTTGAGTATATCCAGCACTTTGCCCCCATCCCTATCCTGCTCTCTCTCCTTCTCCTGCACTTCCTTCACGTTAGGTAACCATGTATTTCCTTTGTGGTAGTGCACCTGTTTCTGTCTTCAGTCCTGATCTCTCT
>NC_068996.1:21639255-21641519 GCF_001194135.2 Octopus bimaculoides | reverse complement strand
ATATAACTTTGTACCTCCTCTATAGCAAGACACAGGTTTCTGTCTCTGTCTCACTATAACTTTTCATCATCTGATACAAGATCGCCTCCCCCCTTTCCAAAAGAGATTATTTTTTCGTCTTGCAAGTACTTGGTGACCCTGTCAGTGCAGGTGCTACTTAAAAGCACCCAGTCCACGTTGTAAAGTGGTTGGTGTTAGGAAGGGCATCCAGCTGTAAAACCTTGCCAAAACTAACCTCACCTGTGCTTGTGCCATGTAAAAAGCACTAGGTCCACTCTGTTGAGTGGTTGATGTTAGGAAGGGCATCCAGCTGTAAAAATCCTGCTAAAACAATTTACAGAAGTCTGGTGCAGGCTTCTGCCTGGCCGGCTTCTGTCAAACCGTCTCACCCATGCCTGCATGGAAGGTGGACGTTAAGTGATGATGATCTTGTTATGAGGATTATAAGCATCAAGGTGCATCAACTCGCAGGATGCCAGATGTGATAGCACAGAGCTCACAGGGAAATAAAAAACACTGAAAATATCAAGTATTTGTTAGATAGCTTAGATATGCAAATACTAAATTCACTTTAAATCATAGGTCTGACTTAGGGTTGGGTCCTTGGTGTGGCTTACACATACACATATATATAAAGTAAACACATGGTGTAGAAATTTATTTAATGCAGTGATAAAAGATTACATTTTAATATAAAATCCACCATCATCAGGTAAAATTTTATCTGGTAATGGTGGATTATATTTTGTGAGGTAATCTTTTATGACTGCATTAAATAATAATATTCTACTGAAAAAGCTATCGTAAATTTTTTAACGCCATTTGTGTCTACTTCATGTGTGTATATGTATGTATGTACACATAATGGGCTTCATAATCAGCTAATAACTATATGAGAAGACACTTGCCCAAAGTGCCATGCAATGATATTGAACACGAAGCCACATGGATTTGGGTGTATGAGTGTCTGCATGTTTATGTTTATATGTTCATAAACACACACACACACACATATATATACACCTGTATATAGTTATATTTGCTCCTGTCAACCATCCTATCCATGCCTGCATAGAAGACAGACATTAAACGGTGATGATGATGACACACATTTTTATATGTGTGTGTGTTAATAGGGCAGCGAGCTGGCAGAATCGTTAATATGCCGGGCGAAATGCTTAGCAGTATTTCATCTGCCGTTACGTTCTGAGTTCAAATTCCGCCGTGGTCGACTTTGCCTTTCATCCTTTCGGGGTCGATTAAATAAGTACCAGTTACGCACTGGGGTCGATGTAATCGATTTAATCCCTTTGTCTGTCCTTGTTTGTTCCTTCTATGTTTAGCCCTCTGTGGGCAATAAAGAAATATATATATGTGTGTGTTTATATACAAACCTATATATATATGTATAGTGTACTCATGTATGTGTACATATATATATATATATATATATATTCATACTTGGGTATCCCTCTATTTTATTCTTTTTCTTTTATAGACATCCCAACAGAGGTCGACAGCTATCACCAACTCTATCCTCTTGAGGCACCACCTGCCAACCCGCTCCAGAAGTCCTCGATGTTCAGCTATCCGTCAACATGTTACAAAGCTGTAAATACGAAGGATTGTCTCACGTACTGCCTTAAACGAATACATGGTAGGTAGCATGTACAAACGTGCATTCATAAACACGTATATATGCATATGTATGTATACATATGCATATATTGTGAGATACAAGCAAGCTGATAATTTATTTTCAAATGCATAAATGCTGATAGAACAGTGGCGATTAGATTAGATATCCATAGAAAGTGGAAAATTTGTCAGCCACCAGCCATGTAACTGGTTTCTGACAAATTTTTCTGCTTTCTGTGGATATCTTATCTAATCTCTGCTGTTCTCTTTTGCTCTTTTACTTGTTTCAGTCATCTGACCGTGGCCATGCTGGAGCATCGCCTTTAGTCTAGCAAATCGACCCCAGGACTAATTCTTTGTAAGCCTAGTACTTATTCTATCGGATCTCTTTTGCCGAACTGCTAAGTTACGGGGATGTAAAGCGATGTTGCGGTAACAAACACAGACACACACACACACACACACACACATATATATATATATATATTTTTATATATGACGTTGACCACTAACGTGGACATTTAATGTGCTAGAAATAGATCACATCTTGTGTCTAAAAATACCTAAATTGTTCTCAACATGAAATATAGCGTGATACCAAAACGTAAGCGGGCAAGACATTTAAA
>NC_068996.1:21638289-21639245 GCF_001194135.2 Octopus bimaculoides | reverse complement strand
TATATGGTTCTGCTAATTACAGCTTAATGGTAAAATTCAAAAGTCTTTGTTTTGGCGCGCTAATTCCAGGAATATGTCTGCAGAGAATATTTACTGCATCGCATATATCCAGTATGAGAACTCGGTAAGGGTTAATATATTATTATTAAAAAATTACATATATACGACAGGCTTCTTTCAGTTTCCGTCTACCAAATCCACTCACAAGGCTTTGGTTGGCTCGAGGCTATAGTAGAAGACACTTGCCCAAGGTGCCACATAGTGGGACTGAACCCGGAACCATGTGGTTGGTAAGCAAACTACTTACCACAAAGCCACTCCTACTCCTTCTGTTAGCATTTATGTGTTTGAAAATAAATTATCATCTTAATTGTATCTCACAATACACATTTCAATGCTTCTAAAACAAATAGTAGGCTGTTTACATTTATTGTAATAGCATGCATATATGTATTTATAAATATATTGTTTTTGTTTGTTTTTGTATTTTCAGTTATAATAAAACCAATTTTACATTAATCTGATGGGTTACTCTATACTTTTGTAGAGTACAAGATTATTATTCTTAAACAAGATGGGTTAGCTGGCTGAAACTTCAAAGTCACAGTCAACAACATACTTCTGAAAGAATGATAAATATATATATGTGTGTGTGTGTGTGTATGTAGTACATTATTATTTTCAACATCTACTTTTCCATGCTTGTTTATTAAGACAGAATTTTCTATAGCTTGGTGATCTTCTTGTTGCCAACCCTCACCAATTTTTTTTAAACAAGATAATATTCTCCCATGGCCAGGCATGTTTTTGTTGAATATTGGAAATAAATGACACTGCTTGTATGATAGCAATACTCAATTACTACTACCATGTGATGCCAAGACAAGGAGAGACAACCATGCACAGACACTCACATACATATGCGTACATAGTCACATATAATATATATATATATA
>NC_068996.1:21637042-21637848 GCF_001194135.2 Octopus bimaculoides | reverse complement strand
ATTGCTATCCAATAGACTTCTGACTCTATATTATCTAAATTTTCGCCACTCTTCCCCTCTGCACTATCTAATCACGCTTTCTCACAATACCCTCCCACTTATATTATGATGTTCGGACCTCATGGGTATATATTAACCAGAAATGACTGACAAAAGTACATATATTAAAATATATGTACACATATGTGTATGTATGTCTATTTAAATGCATATACACATATCTATCTATCTATCTATCTATCTGTCTGTCTGTCTATGAATGTATTTTTTTAGGTGTATGTATTAAGTATAATATACTATATCAGTTTCATGATGGCTAAGAAAATCAATTGTTAATTACCAAGTAATTGTCTTTTTTATCCCTTCTCTTCTATTTCCAATCTCCAGGTTTTCGTCTCGCTAACACAAAGTGTCTGGCTACAGTCGACCAATGGAAGAAGCTCTATCATCCAAACGTCGTACAGCTCAAGGAAGTGTTCACAACTACAGCATTCGGTGACAATTGTAAGTTTGCGTTCTTCATTTTCAACCTCTTGTTTACCTGTTACATTTTACTGGTTTTATTCATTGCACTGTGATCCTGTTGGGGCACCAGCTTGAAGAGTTTTAGTTGGGCAAATCATCCCTAATATGTTAAGTCTGCTGCTTTTTATATCTTTCTCTTTTGCCAAACCACTAAGTTACTGTGATGTAAACAAACCAATACTAGCTGTCAAGTGATGAGGATACAGATAAACACAGACACAAGAACATAAATACAGAGAGACATCTCTCTCTCTCTCTCTCTCTCTCTCTCTCTCTCTCTC
>NC_068996.1:21630742-21636848 GCF_001194135.2 Octopus bimaculoides | reverse complement strand
CACACACACACACACACACACACACACACACACACGATGATGGGCTTTCACACAGATTCTATCTACCAAATTTACTCTGAAGGCATTAGTCAGCCTGGAACTATAATTGAAGGTGCCATGCTGTAGGACTTGAACCCAAAACCACCTGGTTACAAAGCATGCTTAACCATACAGCCATCCCTGTTTTTTCCTTTTTTTTTTTTGATTTTTGTTCCTCACCTGTTTTTCCTGTTCCTAATCCCATTTTCTTTTCCCTCTTTCTCCATGTGAAGGTATTGAGGAGGAAAAGAGAGGTAGTTTTACACTATAATGGAGTGGATTAGAATGTGGAAGAGGGGCCAGGATAGCAGATTTCTTGTAGAGGAGTTACATGGCTACTTATATTTTGAAAGATTGGGTAGAGTTAAGGATAGGATCTGATAGGTCCAAAGACTGCATTATACTCTTGTGTCTTCTATGGCTAAATACTCTTTCTAATGCCAACCACTTTACAGCACTCAGTGTGTACTGAGTGCTTTTTTCATACTACAAGCATTTGTTAAGTAACTATGCAGCATGCTGAGAGGTTAACGTATGAAAGAAGGGACCAGTGCAGAATAGGTTTCTTGCTGTAGAGGAGCTACATGGCTAATCATATATTGCTGTTCTGCTCTCATTTTATTATAGCAGTAGAATATTACTGTTAGACAAGTTGGATGGAGTGATTCCTGACTCCCTCCATTACTTGCTTAATTACAGTTTCCAGTTGCTGTAATTAAATTCGAGCACAACTACACATATCAGAATCTTTGGAAGGATTAGAAAAATGGCAATAGCAGATATATACGTGGCCATTGCCAGTACCGCATGACTGGCCTTCGTGCCGGTGGCATGTAAAAGCACCTACTACACTCCTGGAGTGGTTGGCATTAGGAAGGGCATCCAGCTGTAGAAACTCTGCCAAATCAGATTGGAGCCTGGTGTTGCCATCTGGTTTCACCAGTCCTCAGTCAAATCGTCCAACCCATGCTAGCATGGAAAGCGGACGTTAAACGATGATGATGATACCAGGTAGCTAGAAGAGAAGCTAGGTGATTGGTCTATTTAGCAAGGGTAGAGGCAGAAAGGAAGAAGTTTGTCAATGTTCTACAGCATGAGAACCAGAGGTGTGGATTGCAAGACAGTGTGTCAGAGAAAATTGTGATATTATATGAAAGAAGTGTGTAAGGATGGATAATAGTACACTTAGAGTGTGATTCTGAAAAAGAACATGGAGAATGCATGGGAAGAGAGTTTTCCTAATGTGAACCGGACAACAGTATGATGATTATCATCATCGTTTAATGTCCGCTAGCATGGGTTGGATGATTTGACTGAGGACTGGTGAAACCAGATGGCTACACCAGGCTCCAATCTGATTTGGCAGAGTTTCTACAGCTGGATGCCCTTCCTAACGCCAACCACTCAGAGAGAGTAGTAGGTGCTTTTTATGTGCCACCCGCACAAAGGCCAGTCAGGCGGTACTGGCAACGGCCACGCTCAAAATGGTGCATTTTATGTGCCACCCGCACGAGCCAGATGAAGTAATTGAGGAAAAGAAGACAGAAGTCTCCTACCTAACTACTACCATCTAAGGATTCTCCTTGGCATTTGAGAAAACCTATTTCCCATGTATTCTTAGTGTTAATTGCTTCTGTGCAACTGTCACAAAGTCTACTTTCTCTGTTAACTTTGCTGTCATTCCACTGCACCTATTGTGTGTCCATAGCATGCACCGTGTACATTGTATGGGATTTCTTCCAATACTTTTTCTACATACAGACCAGAGTCATTTTCCTGAAAAAAAATTATGATTTGTCTGTTTTCCTGCTTACTAAAATTTGGTCTTTGCTAAATTAACTTCAAGGGCTTCTGGTTTTAGATTTCCATACCTGGAATTTCATTTCATATTCTACTACAGATTCATGAGGAGTTCCCACAGTGAACCAGTTTAAAACTGAAGAACTATGATAAACAGGAGGAAATTGGGAACCAAGTCCTAATGAACTCCTCTACCTGCACACTAAAGATGTTGTTGTTGTACTTATTGCCAACTTTCATCTTACTGTCAACATCTCCGTACATCATTCTGACAGTTCTCACCAGCTATTCATCTTTCCCTAGCTTCCGCAGTGACCACCAGATAAGGAAGCAAGTGTCCCTGTCAAAAGCTTTCTCCATGCCAACAAATCTCAAATACAGCTGTTTATTTTTGACTAAATACTTCTGCAGTTACCTTACTAGAAAGAGAACATCATTGGTGCTTTTCCATGACACAAAACCAGACTGCATCTCATCTATGTTAACTCACTTTGTAATTAGTTGAGCTATGACCCTTTCTGTAACTCTGTAATTTTCATGACCTGGCCCTCGGTTTCATACCTCTGTAATTATTTCTGTGAGGCCTCCTTTATCCTTGTAACAATTGGCTATCTATGTATGATATATATATGTGTACATGTTGGCATACATATATACATACTGCATACATACATATTGTCTTCGCCCCATTTATACTACATACATATAAAACTCCTTTACCCCAAATCTCCAAACTCTATGATTTAACCTCTCCACTTTCATAAATATTCTCTACTATTATTTTTCAGCATTAATATTCGTCTATGATTTTCACCCTGTTGCGGAAACTTTGATGATCAGGCATTTCTCCGCATCTTCCACAGTGAATGGTTATACGACAGACACAACGCGAACTTTTACCGGTAGTAAAACTTGTAAGTCAATTTGAATTTGTGTTATGATCACTTTTTTTTCTCTCATGTAAGCACATCAATACAACACAACTACATTTATTATAAACAAGTATAATAATTTAGAGTATACAACAGATGAACAATGCAATAAATAAATATATAGATTAAAATTAATATATAAGATAAAACCATAGAATAATAAAATTGTAGGAAAATATAAACGATAATACATTATAAATTTTTTAAAATAATGAAAATGTAATCATCAAACAATAGTCATAATAATACAGTTCTATATTTAAGAGATGAGGAATTATGTATATTATTTACATTTGGCGGATATTTGTTGTTAACACAACATTTCAGCTGATATACCCTCCAGCCTTCATCAGGTGTTTTGGGGAAATTTCGAACCTGGGTTCTCATTCCTAAGGTATTTTTCAATCTTGTTATTATTATTATTATTATTACTATTTAGGTCACTGCTTGGAATCGAACTTGGAATCTTGGGGTTAGTAGCCTGCGCTCTTCACCACTACGCCATAAGATGAGGACAAATATCCGTCAAATGTAAATAATGTAAATAATAGTCATAATAGATTATTTATTAAAAACCTCACAATCAATGTATGAAAAATTATGATTAATACATTGAAAATACATGAACATTCTTAAGATACAGAAGCGACAAACATGCATTCTAATTAATTATACTTGTGACTATTGTTGGTCATAGTTGCCAATACATACTTCAGTTTCCTTGGTAACACACATATATGTGTGTTTTTGTGTTTGTATCTATCTTCCACCACTGCTTGACAACCGGTGTTGGTGTGTTTATGCCTCTGTAACTTAGTGGTTTAGCAAAAGAGACCAATAAAATAAGTACTGAGCATACAAAAAGTAAGTAGTGAGGTTGATTTGTTCAACTAAAACTCTTCAAGGCGGTGTCCCAGCTTAAACTGCAGTCTAACAACTGAAGCTAGTAAAAGGTGAATATACGCATATTTATGTGTCTCTCTCTTTTTTACTGTTTTTACTTGTTTCAGTCATTTGACTGTGGCCATGCTGGAGCACCTCCTTTAGTCGAACAAATCGACCCCAGGACTTATTCTTTGTAAGCCTAGTAATTATTCTATCGGTCTCTTTTGCCAGACTACTAAGTTACGGGGACATAAACACACCAGCATCGGTTGTCAAGCGATGTTGTGGGGACAAACACAGACACACAAACATATACACACACATACATATATATACATACATACGACGGGCTTCTTTGAGTTTCCGTCTACCAAATCTACTCACAAGGGCTTTGGTCGGCCCGAGGCTATAGTAGAAGACACTTGCCCAAGGTGCCACGCAGTGGAACTGAACCCGGAACCTTGTGGTTCGTAAGCAAGCTACTTACCACACAGCCACTCCTATGCCTATGTATGTATATTTAAATATAAAAACAAAGTTATTTTATTGCACATATAGAAAAAAGATGTTGAATATACACTAGGATTCATTTAAATTCTCTATTTGAAAAATTTTTAAAGCTCCACATCTTTGGATCTTAACTTTTGAAAATCAGAGAAATCTATGATACCAGTTAAGTTTTTCAAAATTGAAAAAATTTGAAAAACTAAACAAATCCTAATGCATTTCAACTTCTTTTATACACATACACAGACACACAAAACAGGCTTATTTCAGTTTCTTTGTACCAAGTCCACTCACAAGGTTTTGGTGAGCTCTAGACTATAGCAGAAGACACCCAAGGTACCATGCACTAGGACTGAACGAACCTGAGACCACATGTTTGGGAAATAGGCTTATTAAGCACACTGCCTTTGTAGATGTATACTACACACATACACACACACTTGCAGTATCTGTGAAATTACGCCACCCATTTTGTGGTACACTATCAACCATAAACATCTCCCCACTTTCTCCACTTGCTAATACCATCTTTTCATTTCCTTTATAATTCTTTATTAACTATTAGGAAATCCTGTCTTCTCTCTTTGCTCATGTTATCTCTTCTATTCATTTTTCTCATTCTTGTTTGTGCAAAATATTCTTAACTATAATCTGTTGTTCATATTTTGTTTCTTTTCTTGATAAACAATTTTTTCCCTAACTAGCTTCACATTCGTTGTTCATCATATGACACCTTGCTCAATTTCTTGCATTAATTTCATTCCTTTCCTACTAAGATAATGCTTCTTGTTATGTCTGTTTCTCCTCTCTTTAATCCTAATTCATATTTCTCATCTGTTCTCTTCTCAATTATTCCCCGTGTGTGTGTGTGTGTGCATGCACATGCTAGTTTTCAATTGAATCTCTCTATCACATGTACCTTTGGTTTATAAAAAAAAAATAAATGCGCCCTTTTAAAGCCTAGCCAGGCTCATGGGCTCGGTTTCCCGGTTTCAATGGCGTATGTGTTCCCCAGCTGGACAGGAGGCCATTCCATCGCAGCGTTACTCATTTTTGCCAGCTGAGTGGACTGGAGCAACGTGAAATGAAGTGTTTTGCTCAAGAACACAACGCGTCGCCTGGTTCAAGAATCGAAACTACAATCTTATGATCATGATGCTGACACCCTAACCACTAAGCCATGTGCCTCCACTCTTTGGTTTATAGCTTAACAGATTTTTTACACTACAGAAATCTACCATTATTACTGTAACTCTTTAGCATTCAGATTATTCTTTTAAATGTGATGCTTATTTGTTCACGTTTTTTTTTGTATTAATTATGACTTATCTTGTAGCTTAAAAATTTTGATGATGTGGTAGTTTGTTTTCAGAATTATGTTGTAGGGTAGGTGTGAAAGGCCAGATCTGACTTCTTTGAACATAAGGCAGGTAGAATATTTTGGCTGGATTAAATGCCGAAGGGTTAATATAATAGATCATTTGAATCTTTTTCTTCTCTCTCTTTATCTCTATCACATGCAATTTACTTATCCTTTTCTAGAGTATAATAGATTTCTACATAATGGGAGTCTCATTAATACTTTGATATAATAAATCATATGAATCTCTCTCTCACACACACACTTTTCCCATATTCTTTTTCACAGCTTGACATTTTTGGAAAATAGTTTGTATTAAAATACTAACTCAATTGATATTTTTACATTGCAGCTGGTGTCTCTAATGGTCCACGACAGCATGCTGGTTTACTCCCGGAAAGCCTTATATGGGCTTACATTGTGCAGTTAAGTTCTGCGTTGCGGGCAATCCATACTGCAGGTTTGGCTTGTGGTGTAATGGATCCCACAAAAATTTTGATATCAAGTAAATCAAGGTTAGTTTTGTAGAAATAATATCTTATATTTGTGTTCATATATATATATATATATATATATATATATA
>NC_068996.1:21625110-21630328 GCF_001194135.2 Octopus bimaculoides | reverse complement strand
TGACCACAGGACGTTTTTTTTAAGCCTACTACTTATTCTATCAGTCTCTTTTGCTGAATTGCTATGTTACAGGAATGTAAACACACCAACACCAGTTGTCAAGCAGTGATGGGGTTGAGGTGGGAACAAATACATATAGATACACACACACGCACACACATACGCATATATATATGATGGGCTTCTTTCAGTTTCCATCTACCAAATCCACTCAAGGCTTTGGTTGGCCCGAGGCTATAGTAGAAGACATTTGCCCAAGGTGTCACGCCTGCGCCTATATATATATATATATATCTGATAAATGCTTAGCTGGCCGAAACTTTGAAGTCACTGTCAATACTATTCTTGTTAAAAAACAATAAAGTTGTATTCTACAAAAAGTATTGAGTTACCTTCAGTTTAATGTAAGACTGTTTTCATTGGGAAATGAAACACATGTAATGGTGAATAAATAATACCAAATGCTTTTTTTTTTTTTTTTAATTTTCCCAGTCTTCGAGGTATATTAGAGTTGCAGGCATGGGTATATTAGCTAAGAAGCTTGTTTCTCAATCATATGGTCTTGGGTTTAGTCCTGCTGTGCAGTGCCTTTGGCAAGTGTCTTCTACTATAACCCTGGACTGACCACTTCCTTATGAATAGATTTGTGAAATGAAAACTGGAAAAAGACACTCATGTATATTTATGTAAGTGTGTGTGTGTTTTTGTGTATCCTTGTTTTGACATCACATGATGTAAACAAGCATCACTGTTATACAAGCAATGTTGTTCATTTCCAGTCTTCCCTGTAAAACATATCTGGCAGTCAGGAAATATTACTTTCCTTGTAAAGCAGGTGAGGTTTGGCATCAGGAAATACAATCAACTGTAGGAAATCTGCCTCACTCTGACCTATGCAATAGTGGATAAATGAACATTAAATGATGGTGACATTGATGATGATTATATATTACCATCCACATTGTCATCTACTTAAGTTCTATTTCCATGATGGCATGGCTTGGACAGGTTGTAGCAGTCCAAGTTATTACTTTTTGAAGATGCTTCTTCCATAGATTTGTCCTAGCACATGTCACTTTCCTTAGTTTCTTATTTCTTTATTGCCCACAAGGGGCTAAACACAGAGAGGACAAACAAGGACAGACAAAGTCGATTACATCGATCTCCAGTGCGTAACTGGTACTTAATTTATCGACCCCGAAAGGTCGAAAGGCTAAGTCGACCTCGGCGGAATTTGAACTCAGAACGTAGCGGCAGACGAAATACTGCTAAGCATTTCGCCTGGCATGCTAACGTTTCTGCCTTAGTTTCTGTGCCTTGATGCTCTTTCTATCACCAACCACTTTACAGGGTGCATTAGTTGCATTTTCAACATAACTACTAATGTGTGCTCCACTCCCTGACTTTGTTTCTTTATAAACTCATGAGGAATGGTTATTTTTTAATGAGATTTTCCACAGATACATTTTAGGTGTAGACTAAAGGTTGTAGCTGAATTTGTTTTGAAAAATGTTTTGAAGTGGTGGAGAGGTGTTTCAGATAATTCACACACCTTAATTTCCTCTTATCTTCCTGATAAATGTTGTAGTAGTTTTTGTATGGGGGCATCCACTGTAACAGTGCATTGCTGCACCCAACATTTGTTGATGATTCCCTGCCACTTCTAGTGGATGATTCCTCTGCAACACTTAGGCAACAACCATCCAACCCATGGGTCTGTTTGTTGGAGGGTTTTACAAGGTTGGAATGCAAATCTTACCTTAATCTCTTTTAGTCACCTTTTATGTCAGACAGGCAGAGAAAGCAGTGGGTCTATCCCTTGACATGCCAGTTACCATACAACTCTAGAGCAATGTGAAATGAAGTGTTTTACTCAAGAACACAACACACCACCTGGTCCAGGAATTAAACCATCTGGTGATCATGAGTGCAACTCTAACCACTTGGCCAAGCACCTGAAAATTGGACATTTTAAAAATAAAATTTTCTACAAATATGATGTGAAAAAGAAACTTCAGATGGGGTTGGATAATTCACACACCTCATCTTTGTTTTTTCATATATTTTGATGAGGTGTTTGAATTATCAGTGTGTCCCAACTCAAATTATATTTTTTCACAAATTCTGTTATAATCATAATCTCTCTAAAATGTATTTGTAGAAAATTATATTTTTGAATATCCATTTTCCAGAAAGTTATGAGGAAACAAAAACATCAAAACATCACCCCCATGCATTCAATGGCAAAAATGTTTTAAGCATCCAAAGTTCCTTGACTTTACAATTTGAAATATATATATATTTTTTTTCCTCAAACAAAATACAATATTTGGTTCTAGAGAGGATCTGTTCAACTTGACGAAAATAAGTTCTGAAAGCTCTGCATGTGTATATTGTCATCGTCATCATCATCATCACTTTTAATGTCCACATTTCCATGTATGCATGGGTCAGGTAGAACTTGTTGTGACAGATGGATATATCTAAGGCCAGGTTCCCTTCCTCCTGCCAACCCCCAACTCTTTCCAAGTAAGGTAATAATTATCCATGACTAGACGTGATGCTTTTTGGGAAGATTGGAACTGAAGGATAGTGCATACATAATGGTAACACACATGTACTATCACCTGAAATCAAGATACACACACACACACAAACATATATATTTGTAAAACGAGCTTCTTTCAGCTTCCATCTGCCAAATCTATCTCAAAAAACTTTGGTTGACCAGGGCTCTAAGAGAGGACACTAACCCAAGTAGCCATGCAGAGGCACCTATATATCATTGTCATTTAATGCCTGACCCATGGCTTCATGGGTTCTATGTCTGAATATTCCTCATGTCACCAACCTTTGCCTGTTTCTAAGCAAGGTAATATTTCTCCTTGGACAGGCTTGTCTTCCACAAAATACTGGAATCTTTCAAGGTGGTATAACCACAGTCCAATGACTGAAATCAGTAAAAGATAAAAGATACATATATGTATACGTGTGCATGTGTGTACACGCGCGCTCACACACACAAAAGTGTATATGTATATATATGTATCTATGAATAAGCATAAGTATATTTACATGCTCACACTTAGGTGTGTATATGTTTTAAGAAGTTTGCTTCCCAACCACAAAATTTTGGGTTTCGTCCCACTTCATAGAACTTTGGGCAAGTGTTTTCTACTAAAGCCCCTAGCCAACAAAAGTCTTGTGAATGGATTTAGCAGGCAAAAACTGAAAAAAGTCCATTGTGTTTGTGTGAATGTTACTGTTTCTTGCCTTGACATTGCATGATAGTTGTAAGTGTTACTGACATGCAAGCATTGTTCATCATTTCCAATCTTCTGTGGAAATATTTCTAGTCATGTTGAAATATTACCTCACCTGGGTATAGGTGAATGTTGGTGACAGGAAAGGCATCCAGTCATAAGAAAATCTACTTAAAACAAATTCTGTCCAGCCCATGCAAGTATGGAAAAGTGGACAGTAAAATGTGTTGTTTATATTTTCAGATTACGAATCAACTGCATCGGTATTTTTGATGTATTAACATTCGACAGTAACCAGGGGAATTATGTCAGTCTCGTCCCTCATTATCAAGTAAGTATATATTTATCATTTTGCCTTTGAGCTTGGAGAAAAAGGGCCAAGCTGGTAACTTCTTTTGCAGGACGTTTTTTAAAAGTAGCCAAGTGGTACATTTGTTGGGACATAAATTCAGATAGTCATAGACATGTCTGTGGAATTAAGAAGCTTGTTTGGTTCAGTGCCTTCTACTATAGTCCCTGGCTGAGTAAACTCTGTGAGCAGATTTGGTAGATAGAAACTGAAAGAAACCAGTTGTGCTTATGTATGCGTTTGTGTGTGCGTGTGTATTAATTTGGTGTTGACCAACTGATGAATCTTTCATCAAGATTTTAATTTGAATATGAACACTTTAAATACAGAGAGTCTGAGGTTGTATCATAGTTAAGAGTTCAACGATTTCCTTTATAAATATAAAAGACGTTTTGAAACTTTTATCCATATGTTTAATATTTACTCAAAGCTAAAATCCTATTTATTATTTGTATTTAAACTGCAATTTAGAAATCTCAAATGTGGTCCTTAGGGCTGAATGAACTGATTTGGCTTTTGTTTTTTATTTCTTTTGTCACGACCTATAAATGAAAATTTTAGATGGAAATATTTATATCTCATATAAATACTAAGAATTTCATGCAAAGGAGCATTAGGTATAGATTAATGGATGGTTTGAAATTTAAACTATTTTTATTATCCAGACTTGTTATATTATTATACGTCTTACATGAAATCATGAAAAGTTTTCTACGTAATATTTCTGGCTTATTTTCTGATGATTTCTATTTAGTTTTACTTTATTTTTACTTTATACTTGTAGAGCCTAAAACTGTGCCACTTTACATTGTTCTGTGGTAAGAAGTTTACTTCCCAACCACACGTGTTCAGTCCCTCTGCATGACACTTTGGGAAGTGTCTTCTACTATATCCCTGGGCCGGCCAAAGCCTTGAGTGGATATGGTAGATGGTAAATGAATGAAGCACCTTGTATGTATGTGTGTGTGTGTGTGTGTGTGTGTGTGTGTGTGTGTGTGTGTATGTAAATTTGGGATTTGACAAAATAGAATTAGTACCAATTTTAAAAAAAGATGGAGTACTGGGGTTGGTTTGTTTTAAATAAATTCTTCAAGACGGTGTCCCAATATGGCTACAGTCAAATTACTAGAGCATGTAAAAGACTAAAATGTTATATTTAAATTTTTAAAATAACATTAATTTTTTTCAACACACGAAATCACATGAAAAAATCTTGCAAACCAAATCTAAAAATGAAATTAATTTTTTTCTTTTTTATTAATAATAATTATGTCATTGTGACCTATTTATTTAAATTTGGTTCTTAAGGATTCTGGTCGTTTTATTTACTTGCACCCCATCGCATGGCCATATTTCAAATACTAAGCGTTAGATACACACCAAGACCAGCTTTTCCCTCCATTCTTTCTTTAATTGGAGATGATCCTCTACTGCATGCATGAATGTCTTGTTTAGATGTTCACTTCCCAGCCATGTGAGTTTAGGTTAAGCTCCAGTATGCTGTACCTTGGACAAACGTCTTCTACTGTAGTTGTTCTGAGCTGACCAAAGCTTTGTGAGTGAATTTAGTAAACGGAAACTGAAAGAAAAACCGGCACATACATAT
>NC_068996.1:21624120-21625100 GCF_001194135.2 Octopus bimaculoides | reverse complement strand
CCAATAAGGGAATATACTACTGCTATTTAGCCCTAGGAAGCTGGACCGCTTCCTAGGGCTAAATAGCAGTAGTATATTCCCTTATTGGGACTGTCACGTTAAGTTGGCAGTATACAACTACTTTATCGCATCACTACTGCTTAAGTCTCTCTGAGAGATTTAGAAATGTATTATTTCTAATTTTTATATATATATAGTTTGTGTATAATTGCCCCTTGTCTTGACTTCATGTGATAGTTGATAACAAGTGTTGGTGATGATAATGACAGTGAGGACAACGATAACAGTGCTGGTAGAGGTGGTAAAGAGGCCAAGTAATAATCTCATGACGAGGTTTATACCCCTTGGATGATGAATCGTGAGAAACGAAAGCCTAAGAATAAAAGGCACATATAGGTCAGCTCGACCTATATTTGAAAAAAAAAATTGAAGTTGTAAAAATGATGGAATTATTTACACCATTAAAGCACTTACTGTATTTGCTAATGAATAAGACACACTTTTCTTACTTTTAAGTGTATCTAGAATTTTCCTAGCGCCTAATGCAGTCATATTAAGTATGGGAAACAGTCTTGTAGTTGAGGCAACTGAATAAGCATAAGTTCTCTCAGTACAAACTTATGAAAAAATTGCTTACAATATGTAAGTAGTTATGTGGAAAGGTCACATAATCTCATTATACCTCCTTCCTCAACATAACCTACTGATATATATCTTACATTATTTAATGATTGTGTTACCTTTAGGAAACATTTTTTAAATTATGTAAATGAAAACTCTTCTAGAGTGTGAATTTGGTTGATGAGAACTGAAAGAAATTTGTGTGTGTGTGTGTATGTTTGTTATGCAATTCAGCCAATTTGAATTTGACTGCATTTTCTTGTACTTGATCTTTTGAAACAAAGAAAAATTCTATCCTATGAATGTTATCTCTTGCCCAGCTGTACATATCATGTGGTGTTAGAATTTGGTCATTAACA
>NC_068996.1:21614520-21624110 GCF_001194135.2 Octopus bimaculoides | reverse complement strand
CCCCCATACACACACACACACACACACCATCATATGGACTCTTTAGTGAAAAAATTACTTTCATTTTTTGATAATAGCAAAAAAATGCCATTCAGCAGACAGACCATGATTATAATGGCTGCAAAGGTTGGCAAAATTTAAAAAATTTTTATATTGGCTTGCAGCCCCCATCATTGAAGTATATAACTTTGGTCAGATCCTCAAACTTTGATTTTATAGCAATCAGGACTTGATTAGTAAAAGCTTGAACTACCGCAGTGTCGTTGTTGAGGCAATCAGACATGACACACTTATTTACACATTTGAGATCAGAGGTTGAGGAGTCTTTGACATAAAATAAAAAGGGATGCACTTCAGCTTGGGAATTCTCCCAATGATGCCCCTACACAGCATCCTGTATGATAAAGCTATAATTTTCTCCAAAATCAAGTAATAAGTAATATGATGGCTTCATTATAGTGAAGCTTTTATTTAAATGCATCCACATCATTGGTAGTGCTTGGCCCAGCTTCTTCATCAGTTTTGTAACAAGAGATTTTAATTAGTGTAGTTACCAATTGTAACAGGTAAGATTGATTAGGTATGCAATAATATGAAATGTCGGAGTCAGCAGTTGTAACAATAAAAATTTGTTGTTATAACAGCATGTTGTAAGATGTGAAAGATGGACAATGCTTGAAGTTTTAAGAAAATATTTATTTAACTGTTTGATAAAAATCGTAAAGCATGCGAAGTAAAAATAGATATAGATTTTCCTTGCATAGTTTGTGTTTGTGTTCTTGTCATCGTTTAGTGGTAATTACAGAGAGAGATAGAATGATGTTGTAAGAGAACAGAATTAGAGCTAGTGTGAGTGAGAGAGTGTGGGACGTTGTCTTTTTCCCTCTGGCTGTTTTGTCTGCCTGCTTCCATGATTCTAGTGGTCGGTTCACTAACTGATGTTAGCTCTCTCTCAACTCAAGAGTTGTCACCAACGTGACTAACTGTCTTTTGCTTGTGCGTTCTTGTTTTTATAACTATCCAGAAGAATAGACATATCGTTGAGAACAATGGGCTTCGTTGGTGGTCTTGTGATATCCCTATTCTAGCTTTTGGTGAAGTAGAAGAGGTTATAAGGGTCAAGTGGTGAAGACATTATTTCGGCCTAGCTAAAGGCAATCTGCCAAATGTAAAACCGCTGTCAGAGAAAAACCATTGTTCCACCATGGGAAAAGTTCTGTTGAACCGTTAATTTAAATTTGGCTATGGTGGATCGAATCCACTTCATGCTTGACAGATTCACTACAGCTTGGTAATCAGCCTGTGTATGATCCCCAACTCTTATAAGGTCCCTCCAGCAACTTGAGCATAGTTTCTGTCCTGGCATCAACCCCAGATTCTTGGCAGATCCTGAAAATACATTGTTAATATATTATAAAATGTGAAATAAATGCAATAATGCATTACAGTACAAAAAAGTGAATAATAGATGTTATAATTTTTTAAATTGCATAACACATCACTAATTTGAAACATTGTGAGACCTAAGGAAAATATCATTAATTTGAAAAGAAATAATTTTTGCAGCACAACAAGATATGGACATTGAAAGATTAATAGCAGTTTATCTGTAGTTATGAACTTAGAATCTGTGCGGGACTTAGAATTCGCATGGTGTACCCATGTCTTAATAATTTACCATATAAAAGATAAGACGTCACCAGAGCTTACTACCACCCTTACCTTCACCATCTTTATTTAGTACTTCATTAGTACATAAAAATTATTTTAGTTTCAACCACTAGCAAGAGTATAACAAAATCATGCCTGTGATAAACTTATTAAAAGTTACTATAATTCCAACAGACAGATAGTACTGTATCTATCTTCCTCAGGTGATGGTGTAACACTGTCTTAGGTAAATATTAATATCTTTCAAATTCTCTCATATATGTTTTGCAAATGAATAATTATACTATTATAATACTATTAAAGTATTATACTATTGTACTTATGTGATATCTTCTTTTTGTGAATGCTTTTGGATCTGCACTAAAACATCACAGGCTTCCATAATGTGAAAGAAAAATTTTCTCATTTTTTCATTGTTAGATAAAGAACTGCATTTCAAAAATCCCTGTTTTCTTGAATAAGTGATTTTGTGACATTCTTCTTCCAATTTACTTCCAAGATTACACTGAGATATAGAACTGGACACCATCATGACAGGACGAGTACCTGAACGTTTAATATGATGCATTAAAAATTCATAACTCTGAAAGGAAGCTCAGCAACGAAACCAAATTTCTGTCACATCATCTTTAGAAGTATAAGAATGTATGGTAAAAATTTGAAAATAATAGTGACCTGCCCACATGGTCAAGCTAAGGGCATCAAAGTGGGCACTTTTTGAAAAATTATTCTGGCATTTCCATAATAGTAACTAACGTGGTTATTGCTCAGAAATGGTCTACTCTATGCTAAGTAACTGGAAAACAATTGTGGTTGCTTTAACTAGTGTGCCAATTGCAATAAAAATACCTAAAAGAGGCATACATTTGCTGGACATTTAATTCTTGGTAATTTTCAGAGGCCTGTAGATGGAAAAATATACATGACACATTTGATTTGATAAGATATTTGAACTCTACAGAAAAAGTTAGCCCCAAACACATGATTTCAAAATTGTGCTTACCTTATTAGAGGAGAAATGGCTGGCTCAAGTTGGTCCAAGGGGTTCATTCGGAAAAACATGTATTATTAATTAATATTTTAAAGGCCTACAATTTCAAAACTATTGAAGATATTGACCAAATACTTGATAATTTTCCATCATATAGGTACAAGAGCTAGTGTGAATTTTTTCGGGGTATCTGAAGGGATGACCTGGGAAATTTTTCTGAAACTGGGTGATTTGACATGGAATAACCCCTAATTTTGTCTGACAAATGCAAGCATGGAAAAGTGGATGGTGATGATAATCATATACATAAACACACGCGTGTATACAAATATATGTGTGTGTATAATATATATGTATTTTTTTCTGTGCGGTGTAGTCTATAGTCTGCTTAGAATATCTGGCAGTGTAGGCCATAGTCTAGTTACCTGTATAGTCAACTAGGTGATACATGAAGGTGTCATATCCACTGACTGGTGTAGTAGCATCATAGCTACAAAGGTAAAGGTGACGCATTAGATAGGAATAATTACAGAGGTGTCAAATTGTTGGATCAGGTGAAAGTCACAGAGAGGGTCATAGCCCAACTAATTAGGGAGAGAGTTAGTTTAGACCACTGATACTATATTTCTGGTAAGACAGCTGCAGGAGAAAATCTTTGACGGAGTCCTCCAATCCCTTATCTGGTGGTCAATGCAGAAACTAGGGATAAATGAGTGGTTGGTGAGAGCTGTATAAGCCATGTACATGGATGCTGTCAGTAAGGTAAGGGTTGGCAATGAGTATAGTGAAGAATTCTGGGTAGAAGTAGTGGGTTCATCAAGGATTGGTCTTCAGCCACCCCCTATTTATCATAGTCTTCCAGGCAATAACAGAGGAATTCAAGACAGGCTCCCCCTGGGAGCTCCTCTATGCTGATGACCTTACTCTAATAGCCGAGTCACTACCAGACCTAGAATAGTTTCAGGTGTGGAAGCAAGGTCTAGAATAGAAGGGCCTTAGAGTCAATCTAGCAAAAGCCAAAGTTTTAATAAGTAGGAAGGCAGACAAATCACAAATCCCTTCAAGTAGATGGCCCTGCTTGATTTGTAGAAAAGGCATAGGTAGAAACTCTATAAGATGTACCCAGTGTAAGCTATGGACACATAAGAGGTACAGCAATATCAAAAGAAGGTTAACTGGTAAGATAGTTTTTGTGTGTGGCACAGGGCCAATAAATACCAAAGATGTACAGAAAATAGATTCCATCATATACCAAGGGAAAAAAATAGAAGTAGTTGATAACTTCCATTACCTAGGTGACCAAGTCAGTAGTGAGGGTGGCTGCTAGAATAAGAATAGCCTGGGCAAAGTTCAGCAAGCTCCTACTTCAACTGCTAACAGAAGGCCTCTCGCTCAGAATGAAAGGTAAACCGTAAGATGCCTGTGTGCGAACAGCCATGCTACATGGCAGTGAAACATGGGCTGTGACTGCTAAGGACATGTGTAGGTTTGAAAGAAATGAAGCTAGTATGCTCCACTGGTTGTATAATGTCAGTGTGCATACACAACAGAGTGTAAGCACACAGAGAGAAAAGTTGGACATAAGAAGCATCAGATGTGGTGTGCAAGAGAGATGGCTGTGCTGGTATGGTCGCCAGAGCACCAGCTGTCTGGCTTTCGTGCTGGTGGCACATAAATAGCACCATTTGAGCGTGACCGTTACCAATGTCGCCTTCCTGGCACGTGAAAAGACATTTGAGGGAGTTCGTTGCTAGTACCGCTGGACTGGCTCCTGTGCAGGTGGCATGTAAAATACACCATTTTGAGTGTGGCCGTTGCCAGTACCGCCTGACTGGCCATCGTGCCGGTGGCACGTAAAAGTACCCACTTCACTCTCTGAGTGGTTGGCGTTAGGAAGGACATCCAGCTGTAGAAACTCTGCCAGATCAGATTGGAGCCTGGTGTAGCCATCTGGGTTCACCAGTCCTCAGTCAAATCGTTCAACCCATGCTAGCATGGAAAGTGGATGTTAAACGATGATGATGTGTGTGTATGTACTACTTATATATAGTGTTTCTTGTGTGTGCAGTTAGATATATAACTGCTACTAGTGAGTTTAGAGCTTTGCATAAAGTATCATCATCAAGTTCACTTTCAGTAGAGTGTTGTTGTTACTTAGCAGTGTTACTGGTTATGATATACAGATCAGATGTAGGATAAAGTTTGATAAATACAAGATGCAGCTTGCACCACTTGTTCCCTATATATATGTGTGTGTGTGTGTGTGTGTGTGTATTGTGGTTTTACTTATTTGCATTCTCTGCAGTTGATTATTCAGGGACACATTTTAATACATTGTGTTTTACACAGATCAAATGCTTGAAGATGGACAGACAGTTTCTGGAAGGGAAATAGAGAGCAAAAAAAAGGGGGGGGGGAGGAAAGAGAAAAAGAAGGAACTGATGCTGAAAACAGGGGTATTCTTAAAAATGTGAGAGAGAGAAAGAGGTGCTAGGAAGAGATGGAGTGGAAGGAATAAAGGGAAACAGATTAAATAGACTAGAAGATTATTATTCCACATGGAAATGGGTGGTAAGTGTTTTCAACAGGAAGGGCCTATGGTTGTGAAAAACTCTGCCTCAACATACTCTTGTCTTGACTATACAATGATGATAATGATAATGATAATGAATTTGTAAACTGACAGAAATGTTTGTCCCGTGAGTGTTACATTTAAAATATATCTTTTGTTTATTTTCAGCAAGAAGATCTTGTTGCCTTGGGTAAAGTTGTGCTTGCTTTAGCATGCAATTCCATCATGGCAATACAGCGTGAGCAGGTTTCGAACTCGCTGGAGCTTGTGGCACGCAATTATTCAACAGATTTGAAGAATTTAATCTTGTATGTTTTCTTTTTTTTTTACTTTTGTTTGCTTCATAATGTGGTTTATAAGACTGGATGTTCAGTATGTTTGTTAATAGTGTTTGATGTTTGCTTCAATGGAAACTATATTGTTTATAATACACACCCCAACACTTAGTATTCTGCTGTCTTCCACAACTTCAAATGCCTCATGTCTGAAGCGTCCACCTCATCAACACTACTTTTATCTTATTCCAGCTCCATCCTAGTTACTCTCAACCACTCTTCAACCCAATCTTCACAATTGTTGTGTACCTCCTCTCTCCTTCCATACATTCTTACACTGTCATACTCATTCCTATCCACTTGTACCTCAAGGATCCACCCTGACACCTCATCACCACCATTTTTACTTTTCTTCCTCTCCACCCAACCTTTACAGCAAGAACCCTGGCCTCTTCTGTCACATTTTAACCCCTCATCTCCTAGTTTAAAGCCACCTTTCTCTCTACCGTTTCCCCACTCAATGAAGTAGTACCTTTGTCATGCAGACTGCTTGGCACCTCACTAGTGCTGATGTCATGAAAATAGTACCCTGTGTACTTTGTAAAGTGGTTATCATTAGGGAGGACATCCAGCCATAGAAACCATACCAAAACAGACAATGGAGCAGGATGCATTCTTTGGACCCACTGGATCCTGTTAAACCAGTCAACTCAAGCCATGAGTTAAATGATGATGAAGGTGATATATATATATATATATATATATATACATGCACACGCACAGCACACATCAGTCATCATCATTATCATCATTGTGCTCCAATGTCTGCTTTGGAATGGTTTCTACAGCTTGATGCTCCTTCCTAACATTAACCACTTCACAGAGTGTATCGGGTGCTTTTTTTTTTTTTTTTATCATGGCACCAGCACTAATGATGGGTTTTAAGGAAGAACTGCAGTTGGTGTTTGGTAGTGTAATTTGAGGAGAATATGAAGCAAAGGACACATCTGTTCAATGCTTCAATTGCTATCTGAAGGAGGGTAAAATACCCTCTCAGTCGAAAGATTCAAATATCATCCTGATCGACAAGGAAGGTGATAAAGAAGATTGTTCCATATACCTCTTATCTCACCTGTATAAGCTGTTTACAAGGGTCATAATCACCAGCCTATCAAAACATCTTGATAGCCAACAGCCAAGAGAGCAAGCAGATTTCCATAAGAACTATAGTACAATAGATCAGATATTCATTCTAACACAGCTCATAGAATGAGTGAATGAATACAACTTCCTCTATGTATCACTTTTGTTGGTTATGTAAAGGCCTTTAATAGCTTTGAGATAAATGCAGTGTTGAAATCTCTGGGAAAGCAAGGTATCAAAGCACTATACATCAAACTGCTCAGAAATACAAACTCTGAATGCACAATAGACACAGCTCTGCTATCACCACCAGTAAAAGTCACAATTGAGAAGGGTGTCAAACAAAGATACACCATCTCTTCAAAGCTCTTCACTGCATATCTAGAAACGGTCATCAAAGGCATTAAATGGACAGGTGGTGTGAACATCAGTGGCAAGCAACTAACACACCTCTGGTTTGCAGATGACATTGTACTCCCCACTAAAGCCACAGATCAGGTTTAGACCATGCTGACAGAGTTGGACACTCAGAGCTTAGCAGTAGGTCTTAAAATGTTGGCACTCCGTCGCTTACGACGTCGAGGGTTCCAGTTGATCCGATCAACGGAACAGCCTGCTCGTGAAATTCACGTGCAAGTGGCTGAGCACTCCACAGACACGTGTACCCTTAACGTAGTTCTCGGGGATATTCAGCGTGACACAGTGTGACCCTTTGAATTACAGGTACAGCAGAAACAGGAAATAAGAGTGAGAGAAAGTTGTGGTGGAAGAGTACATCAGGGTTCGTCACCATCCCCTGCTGGAGCCTCATGGAGCTTTAGGTGTTTTTGCTCAATAAACACTCACAACGCCCGGTCTGGGAATCGAAACCGCAATCCTATGACCACGAGTCCGCTGCCCTAACCACTGGGCCATTGCGCCTCCACAGGTCTTAAAATAAACCACACAAAAACAAATATATATGCTTTCAGAAGACCTAACTCAAGGCCATATAGAGATGGCAAGCAATGAAATTGAGGATGTAAAGGCGTATATCTACTTAGGGTATATGGTGAATATGCACCAAGATATGGATGCTGAAATTTCAAGGGAATAAGTGAAGGATGGAAGGCGTTTAACCCAATAAAGGTTGTGCTCCAAGCAAAGCTAGACAATGTTATATGTTCCAGACTTTTCAATAATACCGTCCTACCTGCAGCCTTATATGCAAGTGAGATGTGGGCTACTACACAGATGACAGGATACCAATTGGCTACGACACAAAGGGCCATGGAAAGATCCATACTAGTGACATTACTAAGAGAGCACATTCAAATTGAGATAATTCAAGAATGGAGTGGAATGAATGATGTGATTACAGAGTATTGAAAGTACAAGTTCTGCTAGACTGGACATGTCATAAGGTTCACAGACAACAGGTGAACCAGTGCAGTTACCAAGTTATATCCAAGAGATCAGAAAAGGCCTCCATGACAATGGGAAGATGATGGAGTCAAGCAGTTTGGGTCAAAATGGAAAAGAATAGCGTATTCAAGACAAAATTGGAAGTGCATTGTGACCAGTGGTGCATAACAGTATCTGATGGTCTGGTCAATACTGTGATACTATAATAGTCTGAAGGAATATCATAAGTAAGAGAGGGCTGAGTATTTGGTATAGATGGATTCCCATCTTCATACTAAATTCATCACTGAAATTGTTGTTGACTTTCATTTTACTTACTGCACCTTTAAACATAGCTAGTACAGTCCTCACAAGTCTTTTGTTTGCACCAACTTTGACCATCAAATTACTGAATGTGGTACTCTTTCAAATGCTTTTTCCAAGTCAGTGAATACCAAAAATAATGGTTTACTCAAACCTGAAGTTACCCCATCAGGAAGGTTTCATCTGTAATACCTCTTCTGAGTGCAAAGTCAAACTACATATGACTTAGGTCCACCTCGTTATGAAATGAAATATATAAACATACATATATCTACTCCGTGGCAAGACATTTGTGTCCCAACTATATAGTTCTGGGTTCAGTCTTACTGCATGGCACATTAGGTAAGTGTCTTATACTATAGCTCTAAGTCAGTTTGGTGGTCAGCGGCTGGAAGAAGCCCATCAGATATATATGTATGTATGTATGTATGTGTGACCTTGTCTTTACACTACATGGTAGTTGTAAATGAATGTCACTGTCATACAAGCAGTGTCATTATTACCAGTGTTCAGGAACATGTCTGGCCATGGGAAATTTTACCTACCTTGGAAAAAGGGAGGGATGGTAATAGGAATGTCTTCTAGCTGTAGAAAACCTGTCTCAAGTATACACCATTCAACAATGCAAACATAGAAATGGGCCCATAAAATGATGATGCTGAATTTCATATGTGTGTATATGTATATATGTATATATATGTATGTATGTTTATATATGTGTTTGTGTGTGTTTATTAATATATATAATAAAATTAGCTGGCAAAGGAATAAACAACTATCTTACGAACTTCGTTAGCTAATAAAGTTCATAAGATCATCCTTTCTTCCTTTGTCACCTCATTTTCTTATTACTGTTCTGTACTTGACTAACACTGCAATCTGAAGCATATATATGTCAAATTCTACACCGGGTTATTAGTATCACAACACCCAAGCGATCATCATCATCATTGTTTAATGTCTACTTTTCCATGTTTGCATGGGCTGGATAGAATTTGTTGAAGCAGATTTTCTACAGCTAGATGCCCTTCCTGACACTAATGCATTCCTGTTTCTAAGCAAAGTAATATTCCCCATGACCAGACATGCTTTCACAGAAGATCGGAAACAAAGGGCACTGTTTGGATGATGGTAACACTTGTTTTACAATTATCAATCACACAAAGTCAAGGAGACAGTGAAACACACACACACACACACACGTATGTGTGTGTGTGTGTATATATATATA
>NC_068996.1:21610569-21614249 GCF_001194135.2 Octopus bimaculoides | reverse complement strand
TATATATATATATATATATATATATATATCATAAAAGTAAAATTCTGTCTATCCATCTGGGACCCCTGTATCTTAGTGCACATTTGCTCTACATAGACATATAGCTTTTTGGAATAAGGATGATCCTGGGATTGAAAATCTGCCCTTCATTTGGTTCTTGAACATCCATCATTGGGCTCTGATTTAAATGCATTTAGGTTGCTATTTCTAGCAGGTAAAGCTTGGCTGATTTATGCCATCTTGGTTGACATTTGTCAGATGACATCACAGATCAAGTTGGAGACATTCACTTCATTAATTTTACATAGAGATAAGAATTTCGGGACAGATTGGCCAACAGTTGGAATTCAACTTGAAATTTGATTGCGTTACAGAATTCTCGTCCATCCTTAACCTCTGATCAAACACCACCGGGGCATATAGTCTTTATAGATGTATTATAGTCATGCTATTTAGCTCTCTTAGCCCTCTGCAGGAGCCTGCTTAAAGGTCCACATGGAGTGTGGCTTTTAAGCTAGTATGTATATATATATATATATATATATATATATATATATATATATATATATACTTATATCACTGCAATCATCAGGTGTATGTGTATGTACATTTTATATATATCCTTTCTACTGGAAGCACAAGGCTTCAAATTTGGGGGGAGGGATTAAGTCAATTAAATTGACCCTAGTATGTAACTGGTACTTGATTTATCAATCCTGAAAGGATGAAAGGCTATATCGACCTCAGCGGAATTTGAACTCAGAACGTAGTGACAGGTGAAATACCACTAAGTATTTCGTCCAGCGTGCTAACGACTCTGCCAGCTCATCGCCTTTCAGCTTATATATATGCATGATGCATGTATATGCTTGTGTATACAGATATATATATCTATGTCAATATGTGTGTGTATGTATACATATATAGTAGATGTAGGGGCATGGCCCGGTAGATACAAGCATAAACAAAATGTTTTTTTGCACCTCTATTTTGATGGAAGGTTTTATTTTACTTTAATCCATTTGAATTTCTGTTGAAATACTCAACATTTGTTTCAATTAATTTTGAACATAATAAAGAATTTAGTAAAAAAAAAAACTTTGTCATTAATTAAGCTGGTGTTTAAGACATTAATTAATGTGAAATTTTGATGGAAGGTTTTAATTTAGATTATTTTACACATGAAGTTTCTATCATGGAACCACTGGTGGTTGGACAGGTTGGGATATCAACTATACAATGTCCTAAGAAGTAGTTCTGAGAGTGACTTCCCTTGTATGAGGCCTTAAAAGCAGAGTGCAATAAGTTAAAAAGCATGTGCTTAAGATTGAACTATTGCAATCACAAGATGTAGCTACATGAGATGATAAGTGGAATTACAGAAAGAATGAAGAGCAGCAGTATAATAGAACTGTAAATAGATGGGAAATAAATGATTTGAAGTTTGGTGGAGAAAGAGAGAGAAGGGTACACAGGAACAGATATGGAATCTATGTGTGTGTGTCTTTGTATCTGTGTTTGTTCCCACCATGTTCAGTTGACAACCAGTGTTGGTGTGTTTACATCCCTCATAACTTAGTGATTCGGCAAAAGACACTGATAGAATAAGTACTAAGGCTTACAAAGAATAAGTCCAGGAGTCAATTTTTTCAACTAAAAATCCTTTAAGGCAGTGCTCCAGCATGGCTGCAGTCAAATGACTGAAACAAGTTAAAGAATGAAATTATATATATATATATATATATATATATACATACATACATACATACATACATACACACACACACCTTAATAGTTTACTCTGGTACACCATCACTACTATCTTCTTATCTTCATCTTCCCAGTTATTAGTACACTCCTTATAATGTTGAGTGATTATGTGTGTGTGTGTGTATAATAATAATAAAAGCAAAATTCTGTCTGTCCGTCTGGGATCCCTGTATCCCAGAAAGATGTGCTCAAAATATGTAGAGGATACATATGTATGTGTGTGTATCTATATGAATACATGCATGTATATGTTTATTGTAAGTATGTGCCCTGCTTTTACTATTTTTAATAAATCCATTGCAGATACCTAATGGGATCGCAACGACGACAGCGCAGTGTTAACGATATAATGCCAATGATTGGTGCAAGGTTTTACACACAGCTTGATGCTGCACAACTACGCAGTGATGTTGTTGAGAATGAGTTGGCAAAGGTAAGCTTGCTTTATCTGCAGTCTTTCTACATATTCAGAGTTAAGTAAGGATGTTCATTTTGGTATTATTGTATGGTTGTGTATGTGTGTGTATATATATATATATATATACACACATATGCCTATATATATATATATGACTATATATATATATATATATATATATACATACAGGGGTTGGACAAAATATCTTAAATTTCTTAAAATTTCAAACAAAATTTATTTTAATATGGGGTAGGACCGCCTTTGGCAGTAATTACGACTTGAATTCTATGAGGTATGGACTCATCCAAAGTTTGAATTGTTTCCAAAGGAATTTTTGTCCATTCTTCAGCTAAAACAGTCTCCAGTTCTTGTAGTGATGATGGTAGAGGATATCGACTCCTTATTTGTTTTTCGAAAATGCACCATAAATGTTCAATAATATTGAAATCTGGGGACTGTGGTCACCAGATAAGATGTTCAACTTCATTAGAATGTTCCTCGTGCCATTCAGTAACAACTTTAACTGTGTGGATTGGTGCATTATCATCCTGAAAGATTGCGTTGCCCTCCGGAAACAGTTCCACAACCATGGGATGAATTTGATCAGATAAAATGCTTAAATAGTCTTGACTATTATTTCTGCAATGAAGGTAAACCATTGGGCCAGCAGATTTCCAAGATATAGCCCACCAGATCATCATAGATCCTCCTCCATGTTTAACAGTTGAAAGAAGGCAGTCTGGGTCACATGTGTCTTTTGGCTGTCTCCACATGTATACTCGGCCGGTGGTCAGAAATAAGGTAAAGGATGACTTGTCCAAGAAAATAAAATTCTTCCACTGCTCTAGGGACCAATTCTGTAGGTTTTTACTCCACTCTAAACACTTTGCAACATTTGTTTTTGAAAGTAGTGGATTTCTGATTGCAGCCCTCCCATGAAATCTGGTTTTGTGCAGCTCCCGGCAAACAGTTTTTGTGGAAACTGGGTTCTCGAGGTGGTCATTTAGCTCTGCAGTAATTTTGGGAGCTGTACTTTTGTGGTCTTTTCTAACAATTTGCGTAAGAGTCCAATGGTCCCTGTCTGAAAGTTTTGGTCTTCTTCCGGAGTTTTGTTTCGACAAAGAGGTTTTTACCTCTTTCTCAAAGGTTGTCATTACTTTCGAGACAGTACTTCTTGATGCACCAAACATTTCAGCTGTTTTCATTATGCTAGCACCTGGCTTATGAGCACTGACAATTTGACCTCTTTGAAAGTCTGATAGATCTGTCATTTTATTGAATTTTAATTACCTTTTTGTGATGATATCTGAAAAGAGACAGCAATTTTAGCAAAACATATTAAACAACACTGATAATAAATCAAAAACTTTAAAATAAACAAGCTTTTGACGGTTTTATAGATATTTCAAAATTATGATGCTATTATTTTGTCCAACCATTGTATGTATGTATATATATATATATATATATATATATATATATATATATATAT
>NC_068996.1:21606971-21608910 GCF_001194135.2 Octopus bimaculoides | reverse complement strand
TGCCGGTGGCACGTAAAAGCACCCTCTACACTCTCGGAGTGGTTGGCGTTAGGAAGGGCATCCAGCTGTAGAAACTCTGCCAAATCAGATTGGAGCCTGGTGTAGCCATCTGGTTTCACCAGTCCTCAGTCAAATCGTCCAACCCATGCTAGCATGGAAAGCGGACGTTAAACGACGATGATGATGATATGTATGTATATATATATATATATATGTATATATACATATGTAGATATATATAAATGTATGTATATATATATATATATATATATATTTATATATATTTATGTACCCGCGCCAGTGGAGCACTAACAGCACAGTTGAGCGTGTACATTGCCAGAGCAGCTCCCTGGCTTCCGTGCTAGTGGCCCGTAAATACCACCATTAGAGTGTAATCGTTACCAGTGTTGCCTTCTAGCACTTGTTCTGATGGCATGTTCAAAAACCATTTGAGCGAGATCGTTACCAGTGCCGCTGGACTGGCACCCACTACACTCTCGGAGTGGTTGGCGTTAGGAAGGGCATCCAGCTGTAGAAACTCTGCCAGATCAGATTGGAGCCTGGTGCAGCCTTCTGGTTTGCCAGTCCTCAGTCAAATCAACAGTCTAGACTGTTGATTAACAGCCCAGTCAAGATGATATTTTCTTCTTCTCCTACTCTTGTTTCTGCAAACATCTACAAAATGACCTTTCTAAAATGAACTTCCATTATGCAGCTGAGGAGTACATTTTCATTATACATTTTATGTAGTGTTCTCACTTCATGAATAAATGAAGTTTGTACGAAACGTACGTACTGCTATAATCTATTGAATTTTTGTTGCTTTTCTTCATATATATATGTATACATATATATATATATATATATATGTTTATATATATATATATATGTTTATATATATGTATATGTATATGTATATATATATGTATATGTATGTATATATGTATATATATATATATGTATATATATGTATATATGTATATATATATATATATGTATATGTGTATATATATATATATGTATATATATATATATGACTATATATATTTACATACACACACATATACATATATCTTCTATTACATAAATGAGCGTGTGTATGTGGATATATCACAAAAGGTTCACAGTGTGTCCTTAAAGAAAATGGATTTGATTTTTGAAATCTGTGTTCCAGTGACAAGGTTTTCAGTTACAATTAATCTAAAAATATGATTTACTACGAAAAATATCTCAACTTTTAGATTGACAAATCTCCCATTCTCTATCTGTCTCCCAGTTCTCTCCATCTTATACTTTCCCCTCTGTACATGTATATTTCACTCTCTCTATGTATATGTATATCTCTCACGCATGTTGCTCACCCTCTCTGTTGATATGATGTGTAATTGTTTCCATTTTGTTTAGAACTTCATAGTTGTGACGTTTTTAATTTCATTTTGTGATAGACATCCATATACCAAATTTGAAAATTTTCACTTAATTTTAAAATTTCAAAGTCTTTAACAACAGAAAAGATCTCTCTTTTTGTCTGTGACTTTTCTCATTGGAAACTTTCATACTCTCTCGCTCTTTCTCTTGGGTGTGTGTATGTGTGTGCGTGTCTGTGTGTATGTGTGTGTATGCATGTGTGTAAAGAATTTCATTAGAGCGACAGTGTTGAAAAGACCCTCACAAAGCATCAGCAGTGAACTAAGAAAGATCTTTACATCTATGCACCACATGGAAAAACAAAAACATTATATATTGCCCCAAATAATGCAGATATCAGTTCTGATCAAGAGGCCTATCCATCAGAGAAGACATGATCTGACATGGAATGAAAAAAAAAAATGAAATAAAGTCATCCTATTGTGAAAATTCCCTGGCAACGATGGGATATTCAGCTAGTATATTTCATATATATATATATATATATCATCATCGTTTAACGTCCGCTTTC
>NC_068996.1:21597302-21606871 GCF_001194135.2 Octopus bimaculoides | reverse complement strand
TCCCTTGCTTCTATTTCTCTCACCTTACATCTACTCCATATTGGTATTTCTCATCAACCACGCCACCTCTGTTCATCACTTGCTATATTTACCTCTACCTTCATTTCCAGTCATCTGTTGTTCTCTTCTCACACTTATACACAACTTCTCACTCTCTTCTTCCCCTCCCCAAATCCACTGTCTGTGTCTTCTCATATACTCACCTTGTACCTTGAGGATTTGTTTTTCCCCCACTCCCATCATTACCATCTTTATCTTCCCAGCTATTCCCACTCATATATGTGGAGTAGCCATGTGTCTTCTCTTTAACAAGATACTTATTCTTGTCCCTCTATCACACTTTAGCCCCTGAACACCTGGCGTAAAGCCCCTGAGCACCTGGCATAAAGCCCCCTCCCTCACTGAGTTGTGAAATCTTTTTCTCTGTTCTTTTTCTATCTTGCTGGTGGTACAAAAAAAGCACCCTGTACATTCTATAAAGTGGTTGGCATTAAGAAGAGCATTCAATTATAGAACTGGATCATAGTGCTGTCCTTGGATCCACTGGATCCTGCCACACCATCCAACCCATGCCAGCATGGAAAACAGACATTAAATGATGGTAATGTTGATGTTGAATGATGATATCATCATCTTTTAACATCCATCATTCATGTTGACATAGGTTGGGTGGTTTCACAGGATCTGACAGAATCTAAGGACTACATAGTGCTCCAATGTATCATTTGGTAAGGTTTCTATGGTTGCATACTCTTCCTTACACCAACCCTTTTGCAGCATGTATTGTGTGTGTCTTTTTTTTTTTTTGTGACATCATCAATAGTAACACAAAAATATGAGCTTGTGTGTGTTTTTATAAACCTATCTGCAGTCTTGTCTAACATCAATTCCTTGTCATTTTCTTTCCAGGAAGTTGAAAACGGCCGCCTGTTTCGACTCCTTTGCAAGTTAGTTACGATATTGGAAAGACCGGAGTAAGATATATTGTTTTATTTTCTTTGTGTGTGTGTATGTATGTTTATATATATATATATATATATAAATATAGATATAGATAGATAAACAGATATGTGTATGTATGTATATAGGTGCAGGTGTGGTTAGAAGT
This sequence comes from Octopus bimaculoides, assembly GCF_001194135.2. Lineage (NCBI taxonomy): Eukaryota > Metazoa > Mollusca > Cephalopoda > Octopoda > Octopodidae > Octopus > Octopus bimaculoides. The sequence continues at coordinate 21,605,763 of NC_068996.1, read as the reverse complement.
TTACTTCCCGACACATGGACTCAAGTTCATTCCAACTGCATGGCACTTTAGGTAAATGTCTTCTACTTTAGCCTCAGGCCAACCAAAGCAGTGTGAGTGGATTTGGCTGTTGTATATATATTTGTATATATATTTGTATATATATGTGTGTGTGTGTGTGTAATATTAGGTTGGAAAGAAAGTCCTGTTGCATTTCAAGATAGGAAAGAAACAAATGATTGTTTGGTTTAATTGGTATATTTAATGAAGACAATACCTTTCATTATTGTCAACATTATCCCATCTACTTGGCAAATTGTTGGTCCATCAGATTTAAAATTCTTCAGGTTTCAAAGTAAAGAAACAATATCATTTGTTTTTCCTCTAAATAATGTTTCAATAATCTGCAAAAGTGACACTCAAACAGAGCAAGGTGTTGGGAGTAAGAAGAATGAGGTACAAACTCCCATATATATATATACGGTAATATAATCTTTTCCTGAGTGACTTGGGCAATATGTTGTTTTGCAGTTTTGTGTCAGAGTAACAACGCTGGGCACTTTTTATGCAAATTTTTGTGCAATGGTTCCAGTTAGTGACAATAGTTCTTTGCATTAACTTTTTTTCGTTTTGGTTTAACATTTCATATTCTACCTAACACAGAGCTTGTTCAGATACATTAAAGTTCCATTTCCATAGAGAGGGTGAATATTTCTTGCCACTTGTATTACTGAAGAATCTTTTTGAATGCAGTGTCAGGTATGGGGCCAAGCTTAACGAGTGGGATCCACTCCATATAGGAAGGGGAAATAATCACTAGAATCAAGAATTCTCCAAAGCTGATATGCTCTGCAGATGTCACTTATTGTGGCAAAAAACATGTCTACATAGCTATCCCCCTCTCTCCTATCAATCAGATTGTTTATTACTTAATGCCATTTTAATTTTTGGAGAATTCTTTCTGAGATTACCATCTTTCTTCATTTGGCATTTGTCTCAATGGAAGTGGAGATTAATTTCAGTAATTCAACAGTTTATCTTATATGTCATCATAATCATTGTCATTTAGCATCCATGTTGCATGGGGTGGATGGTTTGACAGAATTTGATGGTTCCAAAGACTGTATTGTGCTCTAGTGTGTTCTTTGGCATGGTTTCTATGGCTGGATACCCTTCAACTTTAATGTATGTGCTAAGTGTGTGTGTTTTTTTTTTCATGGCATCAGCACTAGTGAGGTTGCCATGCAACTTGCAAGACTTTGAACTCCAACAGAAGTGGTTTTATGCTAAATAAAGGATTAGTGCTTTAACATTCAGATTTCTTTAAGATTTCAGTGGCGTCTTTGTATATTTTTAAAATGACATTGTAGATAACGTGTGAGAGGCTGGATCTGGTCAGTTTTAACATAAAACATGTAGAATATTTGGACCAGATATGACTGGATTAAATGCTAAAGGGTTAATCCTTCAGCATTTAAACTATCAGTCAAATGTCAAGCCCAAACATTCTCCCTGTTTTATGTTCAAACCAGCCAGATCTGGCTTCTCATGCCTTACTCTACTAAAGCCACATCATCAAAATCTCGTAGCTATGAGATAATGTATGATTAATTGAAAACAATTTGAATAAATAAGCATTGCATTTGACTGAGTAATCTGAATGCTAAAGGCTTAAAGTATGAGAGAAAAAGTCAGAGCAGAACAGAAGAGAGGGTGGGAGTGAGTGGGTGAAGTTGGAAAGAGATAAAAATAGGGGTGATGTTTGTGTGGACCCTTAAGGTACCAGCTGAGTAGAGGATGAGTGGGCCAGAGGGACCAGGCATATGGGTAGGTGAAGATTGCAAGAGTGTATGAGAGAAAGAGAGATGAGGAGTGAGTGAGGCAGTGTGAATACAGTGAATGAACAAGTGTTGAGGGGTCGTATGTTGTAAATGGTGGACAAGCGTAGGAAGTGTCCAATAATGCATGGAGGGTGCTTTTTAATGGCACCAGCACTAGTGGCATCATCAAGTAACTTTCAAGACAGGACCCCTCAACTGAGTTAGAGTGCAATATTGAAAGAGGTGGTTTTATGTCAGGTGTTGAGAAGGTAAAGATGTGATAAAGGGATGGGAAAGCGTATTTTGCTGTAGAGGTGATACATGGCTACTGCAGTAGAAAAGGGAGAAAAGATGGTATATATGAGGTGTCAGTGCATAAACTCAAGGTACAAGGTACATAGGTACATAACCTCAAGGTACATAGGAACATAACCTCAAGGTACATAGGTACATAACCTCAAGGTACAAGAAGGATAGAAAGTGTATAGGGACAGAAGATCCAGGATGGGTGGGTAGGTATGTTCAGGAGAGGCAGACTTTAGAGATGCGGACAGAATTGAAAGTAGTGAGTGGCAAGCACAAACACAAAAACGCAGATGGTTAATAGTGAATCTCACTCAGTGGAAGGCAAGTATGCAAAGGGAAATACAATAATTCCTTTAGTGGTAATGCATAAAGAGGGGTTTGTGAAGAGAAAAACAGTATAGTAAAACTGTAGATAGATAACAAATAGGGAGATACCATATTTGCTGGAATTTAGGATGCCCTGCTGTTTTACAAAGATATTTTGTGGATAAAGCAAATTTAATGCTAGATTATACACCTATTGATAGATATTTTAATTGGTCAAATCTAGCCAAAATATTCTATTTGTTTTATGTTCAAGGTAACCAGATTGGGTCTCTCATATCTACTCTGTTGTTGTTGTTGTTGGCACTCCGTCGCTTACAACGTCGAGGGTTCCAGTTCATCCGATTAACAGAACAGCCTACTCGTGAAATTAACGTGCAAGTGGCTGAGCACTCCACAGACACGTGTACCCTTAACGTAGTTTGACACAGTGTGACAAGGCTGACTCTTTGAATTACAGGCGCAACAGAAACAGGAAGTAAGAGTAAGAGAAAGTTGTGGTGAAAGAATACAGCAGGGTTCACCACCATCCCCTGCCAGAGCCTCGTAGAGCTTTAGGTGTTTTCGCTCAATAAACACTCACAACACCCGGTCTGGGAATCGAAACCGCGATCCTATGACCGCGAGTCTGCTGCCCTAACCACTGGGCCATTGCGCCTCCACCATATCTACTCTATAATATCATTAAAAAGATGTACAATCACATCATCATCAAAATCTCAAAGGTACAGGGTAATGCCTGATTAATTCAAAACAATGTCAGTAAATAAGAATTATAATACAATTTAATCTGAATGCTAAAGGGTTAAAGTTGTTTTGTAAAGGAAAATGTGTATAGTTCTGCACAAGTAAATACAATTTTGTAACAGTCTACTGGATTAATGTATGAAATCATAGATTTATCAAAGGTAAACTATTTTAAACAAGTACTACATTTCAACTTTATCTTCTTTCAGATCAGTTGTGTAGTTGGTCATAGTTTAGTTAAGAGAATTGTTATACTGTATGTGAAATTAATATTTCTAGCTATAATATTTATGTAACAGGGTGATGCGCCGCCACTATGTTATTGTTGTCATCCACTCATAGCTGACAGGTGGATGAAAGTTTAACATTTCTTTCATCTTTCTAGGAGAATTTTTCAATTGGATGTTTAAAAAAATGTTTCTTTAATGTAACACAGACATTAAATAATGTAAGTCATATCAAGTATGGTTATATATGCTGAGGAAGAAGGTATGAGATGGCATGACTTTTTTACATAGTTACTGACATATTGTGAGCAATTTTTTGTGAATTTATGTTAGCGGACTGATATTTTGGCTGATAGTTTTCAATATCATATTATTAGTAACAAATATGAGAAAAGGTCAAATTTTTTGATATGTTTAAAAATATTTTTAAAAATGCATTTTATATACTTACAAATACAGTATATATTTTGAAAAGCATATGTATTATACTTACATGTTATTATAAATCAAATTCGTTAATCTTTTTCATTACAGATTCTCAATTGATGCTTCCTGGTCAGAAACAGGAGATCGATACATGTTAAAACTCTTCCGTGACTATATCTTCCACCAAGTTGACGAACATGGCACACCATGGGTAGATATGGCACATATCGTGGACTCATTAAACAAGGTATGTTTGTACATATATCTTTTACTTGTTTCAGTCATTGGACTATGGCCATGATGGGGCCTTGTCTTGAAGGATTTAGTCAAATAAATCAACTCTAGTACTTATTTTTAAGTCTGGTACTTATTTTCTCAGTCTCTTTTGTTGAACCACTTATTACAGGGATTTACACAATGCAATGCCAGTCAGGGGTGGAGACAAATACAAAGACACACATGGATATATATATATATATATATATATATATATATATAAACATGCACACACATGATGGGCTTCTATACAGTTTCCATCTTCCATATTCACTTACAAGGCATTGATTGGTCTGGGAAGATAGTAGAAGATATTTGCCCAAGGTGCTGTGCTGTGGGACTGAACCCAAAACTATGGGAAAGCATATTTCTTAGTCACACAGCTATGCCTGCATCTATATATATGTATGTGTAGGCTAAATCCCAAACCACATGGTTGGGAACATCATTATCATTGTCATTTACCATTCATGTTCCATGCTGGCATGGATGGGACGATTTGACAGGATCCAATGAATCCTAGGATTGTGTCTGCTCTAGCATGGTTTCAATGACTGGATGCTGTTCTCATACCCCTAGTACAGGTGATGTTGTCATGCAGTTTGCAAGCCTACAAAACCTTAGGAGAAGAGCTTCATGGTAGCCAATGAGGGTTACAGTATGAGAGAAGGGGATGCTGCAGAGTTGTTTCTTGTCATAGAAGATGTACACGACAAACTCACATTTAGGAGAGAGAGCTAGGAATAATATAAACAGTAGCTGTGAAGAGACAAATAGCGGTGGTGGTGATGAGGTGGCTGCGGTCCCTCAAGGTGTAAGGATAGTACGAGTGAGTAGAGATACAGGAAACTAGCAGTGTGAGGAGGCAGGGGTTTGCAAGGCCATTTTCCTGAAGGTATTAGGAACCTGTCTTCTTTAATACTAATTAAAGCCTTCATCTTTGCTAGGAATACCTTAAGACTTCTCAATTCTAGGCTTAGCTTCCATGCCTGGAATTTCTTTGCTAGTTCCTCTATAGATTCAATGTGTAGGGGTTCCCAAGTATAGCCAGTCATAGACTCCTCTGTGATGGTATATAGGACTGAATAGAAGGGGACTGAGGATTAATGGGCTCCAATCCTTACATTAAATTCTTTACTGAAGACTCTCACTTTATTTACTGCATCTTTCTACATAGCTTATACAACTCTCACTGGCCATTCGTCAGTACCTAGTTTCCTTAGTGACCAGCATATTAGTTTGTGGCACCCTGTCAAATGCCTTCTCCAAGTCCATGAAGCCAAGAATAATGATTTACTCAGCCAGGTATTTCTCATGCATCTACCACAAAAATAAATAATAACCGATTAATTAACTAGTAAGTACCCCTTAGCTCATAAAAATTCACTTACATTTCTGATGTAAGTGAATTAAAGGTCTTTCAAGACAGAATATATTGATAAAAAGTGAAAGCAACAAGCAAGCGAGTTAGAATATATATCGAAGAAGAGCCATGTAAAAATTTAAATGAAACTCTGTGTGTGTGTGAATGCTTGTATGTTTGTATCTTGTTTGATATTGCATGATAGTTGTAAATCAATGTCACTGTCATAAAAATAGTGTCATTCATTTGCAATATTCTCTGAAAATATATCTGGCTATGGGGAAATATTACCTTGGAAAAGAGAGTTAGTGAAAATCCACCTCGGTAAACTCTTAACTGCTACATGCAAGCATGAGAAGTTGAACATGAAAACAATGATAGCTGGGTATATATACATATACAACATGCTTCTTTCAGTTCCCATCTACCAAATCCACTCAAAGGCTTCAGTTCAGCCCAGAGCTATAGTAAAAGGCACTTGCCTGATGCCACACAGTTAAAATAAACCTAAAACCATGTGTTTGGAAGGCAAAATTCTTAACCATACAGCTGTGCCATACACATAGAGTAAAAACCACTGGCCTAAGTTATCACACAGTGGGATTGAACCCAAAGCCCTGTGGTTGGGAAGTGGTCTTCTTAACCATACAGCCAACCCTGTGCCTTGGAAATAAGTACTGTTTCAAAGGTTATAGAATTTATAAAAGTATTAGTATTCATTGATCAATAGATGAGTCAGTGGCTTATGACTGAAAAGATAGTTCTATGCTTTTCTTTTTTCTTTCTTTTTTTTTTTTTTGTGATAGTATAGATCTTGGGCTTGTGTCTAATTTTTCTAATTAGCCCAATCTTCCTCAGTGGCTTGTTGATTAATAAGAGACCTTGTGGAGTTCTGGAGGTACTGTTTTCTGACTCTTGTGTAGTTATTGCCCTTAAGAAGGGATGCTGCTCTAGGCAGTGCTTTGGCTCATTGATTTTTTTTTTTTTTTTGTTAATTACAGGTGAAGGTCATTTGCACATGTGTAATTATATATGTACAAACCATTTCAGCATGTCATCATTTAACATGCCTTTTTCCATAGTGGTATAGATAAGATGGTTTGACAGTAACCAATGAGCCAGAGGGCTGTACCAAGCTCCAATGTTTGCTTTGGCATGGTTTATACATGTGGATGCCCTCCCCAATGCCAACCATTTCACAAAGTGTACTAGGTGTTTTTTTCATGGCATCAGCACTGGTGAAATCACCAAGAATTTTCAAGACAAGACCCTCAATTGAGGCATGTAATGTAGAAAGTATGATAAAGAAACAGGGTCAAGTATCTTGCTAAAGAGGCTCTCCCAGCTAGAAAGAGATAGATGATATATCCTGGAGGTGAATGTGAGAAAGAGAATAAAGATAAAAGATAGAAAAAGTTGGTATGTAAGATTGAAAAAGTGTGAATAGAATGTGACATGTGGTTAGAGATGGGGATAGAGGTGGGCACAGTAAATATCAGATGGGGGTAGAGTGAAGTCAAGAGAATAGGATTGGGCCATAGAGGAGGAGAAGGTGATGAAGGACAGCAGGAGGAATACAATGTGAGCTGTATCCCCATTTTTTTCTGTCTTATCAGAGTATTTTTACTCAATCTTCTAAGCTGTTTTCTCTGCTATTCTCCTGTATTTGAGCTTTCCTTTATTTCATCATCATCATCATCATCGTTTAACGTCCGCTTTCCATGCTAGCATGGGTTGGACGATTTGACTGAGGACTGGTGAACCAGATGGCAACACCAGCCTCCAATCTGATTTGGCATAGTTTCTACAGCTGAATGCCCTTCCTAAACGCCAACCACTCAGAGAGTGTAGTGGGTGCTTTTACGTGCCACCGGCACGAAGGCCAGTCTGGCAATGGTCACGCTCAAAATGGTGTATTTTATGTGCCACCCGCACAAGAGCCAGTCCAGGGGCACTGGCAACGATCTTGCTTGAAAATCCTTAAAATAAAAATACCAGTTCACTCAACACTTCAATGTTTCTTTATAAAGATGTTCTCACATTCCAAAAGTTATAAAAAATGGTACCTGTTGTTAGGGGTCATTTAACTTAAAGGTACAGAATGCTCAACCAAATTTTAAGACATACAAAGTTTGATTTTTGTTAGTGGGCTTGCTAGCCACTTTTTTTCCCATTTTTTAAGGATATTTTTACCCTATCTTCTAAGCTGCTTTCACAGCTATCCGCTTGCATTTCAGGTTTCCTTAAAATCTAAAATAAAAATACCAACTCACTCATCACTTTGATGTTTGTTTATAAAGCCATGTTGATAATTATTGAGAGGTTTCTCTCTACATGAAACCATTTGTAGCTCTGTTAACCCCGAAATGAAGAATATTTATCCACCAATGCTGTGTTGTGCACTCATTCTTACTGTTCTGTGTGTGTGTGTGTGTGTGTGTGTCCAACCAATGCAAGCATGGAAGAGTGGATGTGAAATAATGATAGAAATAATAGTGGTGATATGCATTTATTTTTACATATACATTCATTCACATACACCAACACATGAAGTTACACAGACACACACGCACACACACACACACACACACACACACATGCTTCACACATTAAACTGCAAAAACTAAACACCCATCCTTTTCTTTAATTCTCTTCACAGCTCGATGCAGGTGTGATGGACAAGGTGACCTTGATGTCCAGGGACGAACAGACGATGTTGGTGGTATCTTATGCAGAGCTAAAACAGAGCTTCGAAACTGCATTCACAGAGCTGCTTGCTGCTACACAGCACACAAATTTTGCATAAATACACCAGGAATGTTTGGAATATATTTTAAATATGGTGGGATTTTATGCATTTTCAGGTGTGTGGGTATGTGTATCTGTGTGTGTGCATATATATATATGTATGTTTATATATGTGTGAGTAGGTACATTATATGTGTATAGTACATTACATATATATATATGTATATATATATATATATATATAT
>NC_068996.1:21595714-21596799 GCF_001194135.2 Octopus bimaculoides | reverse complement strand
TGTGTGTGTGTGTGTGTGTGTGTATGTATATGTGTGTGTGTGTGTGTGTGTGTGTGTATGTATATGTGTGTGTGTGTGTGTGTGTGTATGTATATGTATGCGTGTGTATGTATATTAAAAAAAAACCCACATCAGTTAAATATTTTAAGATATGTGTCTTTTTCTGTAGTGGGTTTTGTAGATTCATGTGATTTCATTTGAGTTTTTGGGATATCAGAAAATGAAAATTGTGAAAATGGGAAAAATGGGATGTGATGTGAGCAGAAAAGAAGATATCTGTGTGTGTGTGTGTGTGTATTGCTATATGCATATATACACACCTATGCATATATATATATGTGTGTGTGTGTGTGTATTGCTATATGCATATATACACACCTATGCATATATATGTGTGTGTGTATGTATATATATATATATTTGTATATGTGTATGCATGTGTATATATATACACACACACACACACACACGTCTCCATTTTGGTTTTTCAAATTTTTAATACTGTCTCTTGCAGCTCATAACTGAAATGTCACCATTTCTTGGTGATGAGGTAGGATTTAAACTCAGAATGTAAAAGTACCGGAAAAAATTCCTGTAAATATCCCATCTGATGCTAAAACAATTCTGCCGTTCCACAGCCATTGTCCAGTACTTATTTTATCCACCCTGATATCTTGAGAGGTTTACCTTAGTAGAATTTGAACTCAGAGTTTGGAGATTCAGAGAAAATTACATATGGTGTTCTAACCAATACTCTAGCAACCATGCCTATACACCTTGATGCATATAGGTGCAGGCATGGCTGTGTGGTTGATAAACTTGCTTCCCAACCATGTATTGTTGGATTCAGTTCCATTGTGTGGCATCTTGGGCCTTCTACTATAATCCCATGTTGACCAAGGCCATGTGAGTGTATTTCAATAACAGAAACTGAAAGAAGCATATTGTGTGTGTGTGTGTTTCTACCCTTGTATTGATATCACATAATGGTTGTAAATAAGTATCGCTATCTTACAAGCAGTGTTGTTCATTTCTAATTTTCCATAGGAAACATGTCTGACCATGGGAAAATATTATCTTGTTTA
>NC_068996.1:21582832-21590704 GCF_001194135.2 Octopus bimaculoides | reverse complement strand
TTTTTTTTTTTTTTTTTTTTTTTTTTTTCAGTAAAATAGTTTTTAACTATCAATGGTGAGATACTATGAATATATTTTCTCGATAAACTTTCCTCACAGTGAACTTACTTGTAATCTTTGAAGGCACTCGTCCAAGGTGCTATGCTGTGGGGTTCAAACTGAAGCCATGTGCTTAGAACGCAGACTTCTTAACATTCAGCCATGCTTGTACCTGTAAATAGTTATATACCACTCTGTGTAATGTCACATGACATCATGTGAGGGAAATGACATTGGCTGTGTGTGTGTGCATGCGCATATGTGTAACTAACATGTTATCTCTCTTTCATCCTTCTATTTACTGTATCATTTCAACTCTGCTGTTCCATACTATCAACATCCCCCCACTCCAGGTACACCTACCCCACTCTTCCTAATCCACCTCATAGCTTGAAGATTCATTCTGATACTTCATCACTATTTTACCTCTCTTTTCAGTTCCACCCAGTTACCTTACCTTCTCTTCAAAAATTTGTATAGTCATGTAGCTCCACTACTGCAAGGAACCTGTCCTGCTCTGCCCCTTTTTTTTGTTCATATTTTACTCTCCTCTCTACTCCTTATTCTCCAAGCATAAAGTTGTCCCCATGCACATTCTTGGATCATAGTCCTGCAAGTTTGTATGGTGACCTCAATAGTGCTGGTGATACAAAAAAAATCTTCCATTACATACTGTAAAGTGGTTGTTATTAGAATGGGTATTCAGCCATGGAAACCATGCCACGTCCAACACTGGAGCATGATATAATCCTTGGACCTATCAAATCTTGTCAAACTACCCAGCCCATTCTAACAAGAGTGTTAATGATGGTGATGATGATAGTTTCTATACATACTCTACATTTTAGGTAGCCCATAGTCCAACTCTTCTGGTTGTAATTTATCGTATATTTCTGATATTGATTGAGACTATATAACATGCTTGGCCAATGTGAATCACCAGGTTACTTTTTAACACCCTAACTTATTTAAAGTTTGCTTATAGACAATTAAGTATAAGACAAGGCTTACAAAATAAAGGGCTGTTTTTTTTTTTTTTTTAATCAAAGGGCTACAGAAGTATAAAGATCTAAAAGTAATGAAGTATAAGAATTCTGTAAAAGTAAGTTAGGAAGATATTTGGTTACCAGTCCAATAATCTTCAGACTTGACTGTGTAGTTAGAAGCTTACTTTGCAACCACACAGTCTCAGGTTCAGTCTCACTGAGCAGCTTTTTGGGTAGTATTCTAGTATCATATACTAAAGCCCTAGGCTAACCAATGCCTTATGAACGAATCTGGTAGATAGAAATTGTGTGTGTGTGTCTCTCTCTCATATGTGCGTGTATGTTTGTGTTCTCCCCATCCACTCAATTGACAAATGGTACTGGTTTGTTTTGGGGGGAATAAATCCCATACTTTTGAAAGAAAAAAATATAAGTACTGAGGTTGATTTGTTTGATTAAAACCTTTCAAGGTGGTGCCCCAGCATGGCTTCAGTTCAATGACTGAAACAAGTTAAAGATGGAAAAGGGATTAAATCAAAAATCCTAATCTAGAAATCTATTAAAAACTTTTTCTTAGATATATAATTGCTTATATCAAATACTCTTTCTTAGAAGCCCTTAAATCTGATCTTACCGTTTTCAAATTGGTATCAGTAAGACTGAAAATTTTAATGCATTATGTTACATCTTACATTTAGTTGGAGTCAATATCATAATTGGTGCATAGTTGCCAATTCCAGTAACCTAATTTTTCTCCCGACTTATGACTCCAAATCTACAGTGATGCTGAAAATCCATTGTTCTGTTTCTGCTGAGTTTTTTTTTTTTTTTTTTTTTTTTTTTTTTTTTGTAAACAAATATGATTGAGTTTTCCATTGTTTGTATTAGAAGTTACCTCTTTCTAAAATGTTTAGTCATGTTCCCAAAAATTGAAATTACTTCCTCCATTTCTGAACCATGCAAGACCACACTATCATTTACCATATTTAACAGCATATAAGGTGCACTTTTTTATTTCTAAAAGTATCCATAAATTACGTCTTGTATTGCTGTATTATAGATGAGAGTCAGTATTGTAGAGTAGGGAGCTTACATGATATTTGTTGCTAATAGTAAAATATTGCAAAATATTAGTTTGTTAGCATAAACTTACCAAAGCCGACCAAAAATATGTCAAAAGTTATGTAGAAAGGTCACACCATCTCATTATACCTCCTTCCTCAGCATACATAGGATAAAAAAGGGTAAAGACCCCCTTAAGTCATTAATGACTGACCTGTCACTGTTACACAGATCATGAAAGCCAAAAATACAAGTTTTACATTTTAGTATGGCAGTTCTCTTGGCCCAAAATATAAACAATTATATGATTGATCTGAAAGATTATAAAACTAAGATACAGTACTCCTATAGCATAGTTATTTTTCTGATTAATTTATGGTCTCATTCTTTTTCCCAATTATAGTGTCACAAAATTGTATTTACTTGCACAAGATCATGCATTTTTCCTGACATAACTACTTAAAAATATCTCTCAATATGTGTATGATCAAATGTACTACATTTGTTGTTTTTTTCCCCACAAAATATACTTATGAAATAGGGGTGCATTTTATATGCCAGTAAATATGGTATCTCTTTTCTGATGAAATCATTAAGTAGTTGAGTTTTGGCTTGAGAAATTTCTATTAGATAATTCATTACCGTTTTCATGGCACATACATGTGTGTGTGTGTAGTTGTCTAATGGGTAGTGTGGTGGCTTCACAATTATATAATATTCAATTCTTGAACTGGAGATCAGGCTGTGCAAGGCAGTTTATTTATCAAAAAGTGGAAAGGCTGAAAGTGTGTCTAATTGTGACTATACATGTACCTAAAACTATTAATGAAAGCCTGGTAATACTTGCTTGTGCCAGCTGTAGGATTGAGCTAAGAATGTATATGTCTATGTGTGTAAGTCATCACTATCATTATTTTAAAAAATCTAATTTGCTGTCCTATGCTTGCATGGGTCAGAGAGATTCATTGACCCAGACTTTCTACAACTGAACGCCCTTCCTGTCATTAGCCCTCTCATGTTTCTAAGCAAGGTGATGTTTCCCCATGGTTGTTCACATTTTCACAATGCTTGTATGACGATGTTGCTCATTTATATCTACTGGGTGATGTCAAGACAAGGAGAAACAAGTATCCATGTATACACATATGCATCCACGCACACACACACGACAAGTCAATTTCAGGGTTATAGTAAAAGACACTCATTCAAAGTTCCACATAGTGGTATTGAAACTGAAACCATCTGGTTGGAAAACAAACTTCTCAGTCAATTAGCTATGCTTGCATCCTATGTGTATATATATATATATACATATATAAAATATATAGTTTTAGGGAAAATAACCAAGTTTCAAGATCTCATCGATGAAAATCCACTATCACATATAGAAAAATTAATAATTAAAAGCACAATAAATGAATATAATATAAAACAAAGTAAATATCATAAGATAAAGATAATAAAATGACTACTTATATATATATAAGTAAATGTAGAGATAAGCAAGTTAGACAGATCAATATATAAAGTATATTAAATACTTGAAATACAAAAAATGTATATATGTATACATATAAAAAAGTCTGACTTACACAGAATACAAATGATATAGAAAATTAAAGGGGATGAGGGGAAATGTAAGATCTCTTCTCTGAAGAAAGAGGCTGATCTCATCCTTTGATGGAATCAATCTTCAAACATTATTATGGACCACCAAGCCCCCAGAAACAGCTATTAGATTTGTAATGTTGTTCCTCATTCCCTATATCATTTGTATTCTGTGTAGGTCAGACCTCTTTATATGTATACATATATACATTTTTTGTATTTCATGTATTTAAAACATTTTATATATTAATCTGTCTAACTTGCTTATTCCTACATTTACTTCTATACCTGCTTGAGTTTAAATCTCTTGAGCACTACTAAGTGTATTCTATACAGAGAACATATGGATCTCATCTATGAACTATATATATATATATATATATATATATATGCCAACATCGTCTCCTTCATTGGACACGAAACTCAGCTTGCAAAGACTTATTGGGGCAAGCGAAAGCGAAATCGGGATGGCACCTGTGCCCAGCATCGCCTTTCTGGCACTTGTGCCCGCGGTATGTGTAAAGACTTTCGAGCGAGATCGTTGCCAGTGCCCCTGGACTGGCTCTCGTGCGGGTGGCACATAAAATACACCATTTTGAGCGTAGCTGTTGCCAGTACCGCCTGACTGGCATTAGGAAGGGCATCCAGCTGTAGAAACTCTGCCAAATCAGATTGGAGCCTGGTACAGCCATCTGGTTTCACCAGTCCTGGAAAGCGGACGTTAAACGATGATGATGATGATGATGATGATATATATATATATATATATATATATATTGTGTTATAAAAGTGACCACAATCTAAAAGTTGATGTTGTCACTCATGTTTTTAATGGAGACATCTGTCCCTCCTTGTGCTTCTCCTTATATATATTTGGGACCAACATATGAGCATGTGTCTCTCACCTGCAATCAGTTTTAAATAAGGTACATATCGTCCAATATTCATTACATCCCATGAATCTGCATATACTTCCTTCTGCTGTTCCTTAGAAGGAACAACATGTTCTTGTATAATTTGTTAAGACGGAATTGCCCATTTTATTAGCACAACTCCGTATTGTCATCTCATTCATGAAAATTTTTCATGCTGTGTAACTTTTTTCAATAACGTACATTTAAAACCCTTTTGCATGTTGTGTGTGTGTGTGTGTATGGCATTATCACCAGTTGTTGTTCTTATTAACCAAGTCATTAATGTTTCTTAAATTTTCATGTTTATTTTTTTATGTGTTACTACTTTCTTTAACGATGTCCATGTTTTTTTTTTATTTACTGTATTTGCTGGCATATAAGATGCAGTTTTTCAATATTTAAATATATCAAAATAGTTACCCTGTGTCTAATGCAGCCAAGTGTGCAGCAATTGTATGGAGAGGTCACAACATCTTATTAAACCTCTTTTCTCAGCATACATAAAAAACACCTCATATACGTCTTATATTATTTACCCTTTGGCATTTAAACAGACCATATCCAGCCCAAATTTTCTACCTATTTGTGTTCAAACCAGCTAGATCAGGCCTCTCACACATACCATACAATGTGATGCTAAAATAAACCATCACATCATTGCAATCTCAAAGCTACAAGATAATACATAATTAATTCAATCAATATGAATAAAAAGGCATACATTTGACAGAGTAATCTGAATGCTAAAGGGTTAAGGAATCTTACCTTTAAAAAAAAAACATTTTTGATTGAATTGTATAAATGGAAAAATCTTGAAAAGTGAAAGAAATGTCAAACTTTCATCCACCTATCAGCTATTTGCAATGAGTAAAAGACACCATAGTAGTTGTGTCCTGCCTTGGTGGTCGATCGCATTAAACATCTCAGCCAGTTTTACATCTTGTATGACAGTTCTCTCAATCAAATTATATGCAGCTGTACTGTTGATTTGAAAGAAGATAAAGATGAAATATGGTGCTCCCATAACATAGTTTATATATGACAAAATTAATGGCTTCACATTTTATTCAAGTATATACTGTCAGAATATTGTATTTTCTTGCACAGAATCATACATTTTCCCCAGCAAAATCATTTAAAAATATCTTTCAATAAGTATATGATGAAGTGCACTAAATTTGTTTCTTCCACAAAATATTATTGTAAAATAGGGGTACATCTTATATGCTAGCAAATGCAGTATTTGTTATCAATAAGATGGTGAGCTAGCTGAAATATTAACATGCCGGGAAAATTGCTTAGTGACATTTCATCCATCTTTACATTCTGAGTTCAAATTCTGCAAAGGTTGACTTTGCCTTTCATCCTTTCGGGGTCAACTAAATAAGTACCAGTTGAACACCGGGGTCGATATAGTCGACTTAGCCCCCTCCCCTAAATTACAGGCCTTGTGCTGAAATTTGAAACCATTATTGTTGTTGTTGTTGTTGTTATTTATTTGTTTGGTTATATATTTTTTTGTGTATGTGTCAAAAGAGCACTAAGGTTTTATATTTCTTGGGTGGGGGCGGGGGGGGGTCTATGTGTTGATTATATTTTGGGTGAAAGCTGACTACCAACAAAAATATTTTTGGATGTCTTCATTGGCGCAGGTGTGGCTATGTGATAAGAAGTTTGCTTCCTTACCACATGGTTCCAAGTTTTGTCCCCCTGTGTGACACCTTGGGCAAGTGTCTTCTACAGTCTCAGGCCAACGAAAGCCTTGTAAGTGGATTTGGTAGACAGAAAACTGAAAGAAACCTATTGTGTGCATGTGTATCTGTTTGTTGCACAACACCACTTGACAACAAGTGTTGGTGTGTTTACAACCCTGTAATTTAGGGGTTCGGCTAAAGAGACTGATGGAATAATTACTGGGCTTAAAAAAGAAAATGAATACTGAGGTCAGTTTGACTTCGAAACAGTGCTCCAGCATGACCGCAGTCTAATGACTGAAACAAGTAAAAGATAAAAGATAGACATGAAAAATTAAAAGAAAGAAGTTAGCATTCAGCACTCTTGTTAATTGTAAATGATTTAAAACAGAAATTGTCGTCCAAAGTCTGAATAGTAGGGACACGGGCATGGCTGTGTGGTTAAGAGTTTGTTTTGCAACCATGTGATTTCAGGTTCATTCCCAATGCTTGGCACCATAAGTTGGTTAATGCCTTGCAATTGAAATTTGATATTTGGAAACTACAGAGGCTTTGTGTGCATGCATGTGAGTATGTGTGTGTGTGTGTGTGTGTGTATTTGTCTCTACATTGGAATGTATGTCTTTGCATTGGCACCACACGGACAGTGGTGATATTTGTTTATGTCCCAAACAGACAGTGCATTCTACAGCTCAGGAGTTTGACGTACAGAGGAAGATTAGTGGAATAAAAATATCTTCCTTCAAAAACAAGTAAAGGAAAAACAAGTCAGGGTTTTCATCAGGTAGGGCATACACTGTTAAAATATTGTCTCCAGTAGTCTTGTCCAACCCATGCCAGCATCAGAAGTATGGATGTCAAAATGTCAGTACTGATGATGATGGCATGTGTGTGTGCATGCATATATATATATATATATATATATGTAATGCATGCATTCATTTATATGTTGTATGTGTTCATGAATAAAATAATTTTCGATGACTAATTATGGAGCTCACAACATTTGATTTGAAGTTACAGTAGGGTGGTGGGACTGTCAAGAATTTTTTTTTTTTTTTGAATATATGTGCGTTTGTAATGAAACAAACACATATGCTGGATATGCATCATTGATAAAAAAAATTTAATTTTTGTTGTTGTTATTATCATTATCATCATTATTTTCTTGTTTGTTTCATATATTTCTGTGCAATTGCTGAAACCATTTTTGTTACAAGTATATATATATATATAAAGATATATATATGTATGTGTGTGTGTGTGTGTATATATGTATGTGTATACACATATACATGCATATGCACACCCATACACCTATATGTGTGTATGTATATATATATATATATATATATATATCACTAGGGGATTTGGGGCTGTCAACTTACATCTGTCCATCTTTTGTGCGATCTCTTGGGGTGTTAGAAACAAGAATTTCAGATAAGCAATATACATTATAAAAAATATAAAAGCACAAATCATCAGTTAAAAAAAAAAAGTTTTTTTAAAAATTTTATTTGTATATGTATATATATAAATAATATATATATATATATATATATATATATA
>NC_068996.1:21579043-21582712 GCF_001194135.2 Octopus bimaculoides | reverse complement strand
TATTGTTTTTTAAAATTGAAAATAAAAGAAAAGAAAAAATGGAAAAGGATTTCACTAGATTTTTAAAAATATGAAATAAAATCTTACAAAAGACACCCATAAAGCATTTAAAAAAATTACATATATATATGCATTAATGAATATTTAATGCCAAACCATTTGAATGAAAGTTCTGGTGACAATTATGGGAAATACTGTTTTGCAGTATAAAGACAATTTCCTGGAATTAAAAAAAAAATTTTTTTTGTTTAATAAATGAATTAAGTGAAATAAACAATTTTTCAGGAAGAAATTTTAAAAATTATTGAAAGAAAGGGAAAAAAACTTAAAATGGTAAAAAGGACTGAAAGAATCTTATCCATTACTGAGGAAAAAAGACACCAGCTGATCACTGAGATCATTCCACTGTGCTTTAGGGGTGTCTGGTATCAAATACTTTTAAAGATTTGTAAATGTTTTTTTTTTTGTTTCTCCCTTTTCCTGTGTACAGAATTTTATTGTATATTTGTGAAATTGTAATATTTTTGACAAATAAAAATTTTCAAAATATTGATTTTTATTTTCTTGATTAAAATTGCATTCATACAACAATCATTTGAACTAAAAGTAGACTCATACTATATACACATGCATATATATGTATTAACCTTTTTGATACCATGTGACCTGGTACCACCTCTGGTCCTATGATCCTATGATATATAAACTTCCTGTGATGAAAAATAAAACCTTCCATCAAAATTTCATGTTTTCAAAATTAATTGAAATCAAATCAGTGTATTTCAACAGAAACATGATAACAAGGTTTAAAGTGATCTAAATTAATTGAAACAAACGCAGTCTATTTCAACAGAGATATGGTAACTGAAGGGTTGACGAAAGTAGTTAGCATATTTGTGCACAAATTGTAAATAAATCTACAGTGCATCACTAATAAACACATATTTAAGCCTTAATGTAAACAGATTTTGTGGTTAACCCATAAAATCCTTTCTGCTTACAATTTCACTCAGAATATTTACTTGGTACATGTCCTTCAGAGAGGGAAAACAGTAACTGACAACAAGTTTGAAAAATGTAATGAACTACAGATATTACTTTTTTTTACTTATTGTTTGTTGGCACTCCATCGCTTAGGACGACAAGGGTTCCAGTTGATCCGATCAATGGAACAGCCTGCTCGTGAAATCAACGTGCAAGTGGCTGAGCACTCCACAGACACATGTACCCTTAACGTAGTTCTCGGGGAGATTCAGCGTGACACAGAGTGTGACAAGGCTGACCCTTTCAATTACAGGCACAACAGAAACAGGAAGGAAGAGTGAGAGAAAGTTGTGGTGGAAGAGTACAGCAGGGTTCGCCATCACCCCCTGCCGGAGCCTCGTGGAGCTTTAGGTGTTTTCGCTCAATAAACACTCACAATGCCCAGTCTGGGAATTAAAACCGCGATCCTATAACCACGAGTCTGCTGCCCTAACCACTGAGCCATTGCGCCTCCACTCATTTACTTATCAATACTTACATTAGTGAGCAATAAATTTATGAATATGAGAAAAACGTTAACCCTTTGCCTGTCCAAAGCATTTTCATAAGTTTGTCCTAAGCATCCACACTTGTTTTCAGACTTTTAGTTTGACATTCTGAGTTATATACAGTTTCCTTTCATAAGTCCCAAGTTACTCTTGTGATTGAAAAATAATTGGGAATGTGTTTCGTGTATGATGCCTGGGGAATATGTCCTGTATATCACATGTGATGGAGGCACAATGGCCCAGTGGTTAGGGCAGCGGACTCGCGGTTTTGATTCCCAGACCGGGCGTTGTGAGTGTTTATTGAGCGAAAAACACCTAAAGCTCCACGAGGCTCTGGCAGGGGATGATGGCGAACCCTGCTGTACTCTTTCACCACAACTTTCTCTCACTCTTACTTCCTGTTTCTGTTGTGCCTGTAATTGAAAGGGTCAGCCTTGTCACACTGTGTCACGCTGAATATCCCCCGAGAACTACGTTAAGGGTACACGTGTGTGTGGAGTGCTCAGCCACTTGCACGTTAATTTCACGAGCAGGCTGTTCCGTTGATCGGATCAACTGGAACCCTCGACGTTGTAAGCGACGGAGTGCCAACAACATCACATGTGATACACAAAATAGGCAAAAGGAATGTCAAGACATTAAAATCAGTTCTGAGATTCCCATAATGCAATATTTTCAATATGTTCTTTGTAGAGTAACAACTTTCTCTCTCTGAAACATTGAATATTATATAATATTTACAGCTGTTTGATTTAAACGGATTTTTAACAATAAGTTAGAAAGAAAGTCATGTTTCATATTTTACATGGGGGTACTTCTTTTCAGACTTATGGTAAAATAAGCTTTCGTTTTTATATTTTCATGATTTTTACTTACTTTGCAGATTAGTTTATTCTATAGTGCTTAATTGATTTTATCCTTTTAAAATGAGTTTTAGTCACATTCTTATCAAGCATTGCATGTTGCATGGATTCAAAAGAGACTTTTTAGCAATAGAAACAGCAAAAAAATAATTGTTTCATCTATGGAAATGAAGCTTTAAGTGTCTGACCATGTCAGTAATGTTTTAGCCAGTTTCTCTCAGGAAATATTTCTCCTGCAGTTTCCCCTTGAGCTGGATAACTAAGACCTGTTAATATCAAGCTTCTGAAAACCATAGTTGAAGAAAACTTAAAGCAAACTACAGGAGAATTAGCAACATTGTTCAATTCAAACATTTTGATCATAAAAGATCTTCATGAACTAGGAAAAATGTCTAAACTTGGTCAGTGGGCTCTTCATCATTTGATTGCTTCTCAGCTTAATCAAAGAGTTGTCTGTCCTCTGCCTATCATTGAAGTGTTGACTTGCTGTGAAACCTTCCCTGAGTAGAATCATGATGAGTGATAAAAAGTGGGCTCTCTATAATCATATCCAATGTAAACAACAATGCAAAAGCAGAATCTGTCCCCAAACAAGGACTACACCTATAAAAAGTTATGTTCTGTGTTTGGTGGGATATGAAGAGTGTCATTTATCATGAAACAGTTAATGAGAAGTATCGTTGTCAGTTGGAAGCATTGCATAAAAATTTGCAGAAATAGCACCCATCATTGGTCAATCAGAAAGGGATATTACTTTTACATGATAATGCAAGATCATATATTGCCCAAGTCACTCAGGAAAAGATTACAGCGATAACTATAGAAGTTATGTCTCATTCTCCTTGCTCTCCTGGTCTTACTTCATCTGACAAAAAATCTTTTCAAATCATTGCAATGTTATTTAGAAGGAAAACAGTTTATTAATTGTGAAGAGGTTAGAAATGATATTTGCTCTGAAACCAGAAAAATTTTAAATGGGAGGGATCAACAATTTGCCATCAGTTGTGGCGTGCAAGAGAGACGATTGCGCTGGTATGGACATGTGGTGAGAATGGAGGAGGATAGCTGCGTGAAAAAGTGCCACACCCTAACAGTTGAGGGAACCCGTGGAAGAGGTAGGCCCAGGAAGACCTGGGCTGAGGTGGTGAGGCAAGACCTTCGTACATTGGGCCTCACCGAGGCGATGACTACGGACCGAGACCTTTGGAAATGGGCTGTGCGTGAGAAGACCCGGCAAGCCAAGTAAGATCGTTGCCAGTGCCCCTGGACTGGTT